>NW_024721470.1:322500-477915 GCF_018991925.1 Homarus americanus | reverse complement strand
ATTATTATTATTATTATTGATGCAATGTTTCGAACAAAAATCACACACAGCTATACGCACATAATTATAAACATGGTATATATACATGTACACACTCGGTACACATACATACTCAAACAAGGTGTTTCTACACACACACACACACACACACTTACTTATTATCTGTTAAAACATCCCCCTTCCCTAGCACAGTAAGACTACTTCCCTTACTTACTCTCCCCTCAGGTACACACACACACACTTACTTATCCTCCCCTTACATACTTCCTCCCCTTCCATCTTCTCCCCTTCCCTCTTTTCCCCCTGTTCTTCCCTCCTCTTCTCTTCTCTTCTCTCTCTCACATCCTCACCACCCAGTCCATCCCAACACATATGCCCTCCCCTTCCCTTCCCTCCCCTCTCCGCCTTGTATGTGACTGGTCAACTGAAAATTACTGAAGACCTCCCCTCACCTCCCTCCCCCACCTCCCCTCACTCCTGCCGCAGGCAGTGCCGCAGGAGGGGAGTGTGTGGCCTCTCATACAGAGGGTGGGAGGGCGGTGAAAGAGGAGAAAGGGGAGTAAGAGGGGACGGAGGATAGTAAGAGGGGGTGGAGGGAAGTAAGAGGTGAGTAAGAGGGGAGGGAAGGGAAGGGAGTAAGAGGGGATGGAGGGAGTAAGAGGGAAGGGTGGACAGGGTATATTGCGGGTCGACGAGAGAGGGCTCTGCACACACACACACACACACACACACACACACACACACACACACACACTACACACACACACACCACACCCACACACCCACACACACACACACCCCACACACACACACACACACACACCCCACACACACACACACACACACACACACACACACACACACACCACACACACACACACCCCCCCACACACCCACATACTGCACACCACCCCCCCACACACACACACACACACACACACACACACACACACACACACGTACACCCCCACACACACACACACACCCCACACACACACACACACCACACACACACTACACACACCATCACACACACACACACACACACACACCCACCAAACACACACACACACACACACAGACACACCCCCACACACACACACATACATACACACACACACCCACACACGTACACCCCCCACACACACACACACACACACACCAAACACACCCACACACGTACACCCCCCACACCCCACACACACACACCACACATATACACTACACACACCCCTCACACACACACCCCACACACACACACACACACACACACACACACACACACACACACACACACACACACACACACACCTTGAAAGACATTCAATATGAATAAAAATGAAAGAGGGTATTTGATTATTTTTTCCTTTTCATTTTCCTTCCTGTTTACAGTTTTCCCTCTCTCCCTCTCTCTCCCTCTACCTTTCTCCCTCTCCCTCTCTTTCCACTTCTCATTTTCTCTCTCTATCTCCTCTCTTTCCCTCTTCTTCTCTCTGTTTCTCTATCTCACATTTCCTCTCACCCTCTCTATCTCTCCTCTCCTTTTCTCTCTTTCTCTCTCTCCCTGCCTTTCTTTCCCTCTATTATTTCTTTCTTCTCTATCCTCTTTCTCCTTCCTTACTTCATCTCCCTCTTCCTGCTACTCTCTCTCCCTTTCTCTTCCTCTCTCAATTTCCTCCTCCCCTCTATTTTCCTCTACTTCCTTCTTCTCTTTTCCTCTCCCCTTCTTTCTTCCTTTTCCTTCAGTTTCCTCTACTTCCCTCTGTTTCTGCTCTTCTCTCACTTCTTCTCCTTCCCTCATTCCCACATTCCCTCTCTCCCTCCTCCTCCCTCGCCTTCCCTTCTTCCCCTCTTTCTCCTTATCCTTCCTTCATCCATCTTTCCTCTCTCCATATCTTCCTTTCTTCTCCCTTCCTTTCCCTCTCTTACTTTCTTTCCTTCCTTTCCTCACCTCCCTTTCCACTCTTCTTCCATCTCTCCCTTTCTCCCCTCCTACTCTCTTTCCTTCAGTTGGTTAAAGTTCCTACTCTCTCTCTCTCTCTCTCTTTGATGTCAGGGAGTGGAGGTGTGTGTCATAGTGGAGGTGTGTCATGAGGGAGAGGTGTGTCATGAGGAGGATGTGTGTGTCGTGAGGGGGGTGTGTCATGAGGAGGTGTGTGTCATGTGAGAGGAGGTGTCATGAGGAGGTGTGTGTCATGAGGGGGATGTGTGTGTGTCATGAGGTGGAGGTGTGTCATGAGGGAGGAGGTGTGTCATGAGGTGTGTCATGAGAGGGAGGTGTGTCATGAGGAGGGAGGTGTGTCATGAGGAGGAGTGTCATGAGGAGGTGTGTCGTGGGGAGGGAGGTGTGTGTCATGGGGAGGGAGGGTGTGTCATGAGGGAGGAGGATGTGTGTCGTGAGGGAGGGGAGGTGTGTCGTGAGGGAGGGGAGGTGTGTCATGAGGGAGGGGATGTGTGTCATGAGGGAGGGGATATGTGTCATGAGGGAGGGGAGGTGTGTCATAAAGGTGTCATAAACTAGATGGCTCGAATAATATGTAATTTCTCTCCTATAAAAACTACATGAATGTTTTTTTCTCATTTAACAGGCAAATCTACTCTCTCTCTCTCTCTCTCTCTCTCTCTCTCTCTCTCTCTCATACCCATTGTCACTCCCTCTATCTCCCTCACACTCCCCCTCCTTCCCTCTCCCTCCCTCTCACCACCCCTCTCTCTCCCACTCTCCCCCGCCACAGTGTTTTTCGTGTTTTTTTTCTATCTACCGCTACACGCTCTGGTATATTATGTAGCCAACTGTTGAGTGTTTTTTTACACAGAAGGGAAAGAGATGTCGATAGTAACGGTAGGGTGGGGCGCCACAATCACCCTCCACTATGGTGCCACAAACAACCACCTGGCACTTGCTGCACCACAGTATTGACAACATCCATACACACAGTGCCACATATTGTCCTAGCGCTCTCTCTCTCTCGCTCTCTCTCCATACTGTTTGGTATTGTATGTATGTATGTATGTATGTATGTATGTATGTATGTATGTATGTATGTATGTGGTAGTGGTGGTGGTATTGTTTGTTGTTTCGTAGTTTGATTGTTGGCACTATCAGTTGTTGGCACTAATAATTGTTGGCCATTCTAGTTGTCTGATATTTGTTGGTAGTATTTGCTGTTGGCACTACTAGCTGTTGGCACTACTAGCTGTTGGCACTACTAGCTGTTGGCACTACTAGCTGTTGTACATTAGACAGTGGCACCATTAGCTATTGGCCGGGTAGCTGCCAAAACTACACTAATGTTGGTAATATTGCTACTGACACCACTGCCAACGTTACCAACAGTCAGACGTCCGCAGTCACACACACACACACGCACGCACACACGCACGCACGCACGCACGCACACACACACACACACACATCGTCAAGAAATCCATTATTTAACATATATAAAAGATGTCATTAAATGTACTTATGACACCCAATATGACACCAACTTATGACACCAACTTATGACACCAACTTATGACACTCAATTTATGACACCTTTTTATGCCTCTTTAACTGCTACCTTGACGACTGTAGGGGTGATGAAGTGTGTTTGTAAGTACATGAGAGACACTTGACATCTTAACAGCTACTACGATGCTCTTTAACTTGAGTGTTTAAAAGGCCCTTTACCTGTGTGAAGTGCTTAAAGGCAGGTGCTCAAAACATCATGTAACGGGCCCTCAAAAACACCCACCCAGTGACAAGCGCTTACAAACAGACACTATGTAACAAGCGCTCAAAATCTTCCTTCTGGTAACGAGCGCTTAAACACATGGTAACAGGCTCTTAAATGACCTATACTCAGTAACAAGTGCTTAAACAATATCCCACCCGGTATGAGGTGCTCAATCTCCCCCCTCCTACCCCATCAACAGGCGCTCAACACCTACCTGGCAACAAGCGCTCTGAAAAAAAAGGCCTCCATCTGGTAAATATTCAAACACCCTTCACCCGTTAACAAGCACACTGAAGAAACCGACTGCTTAAAACGAGCGCCCACACCCCAATTGCATAGTTAACACTTATCAAATTGAGCGCCTATGACTCTCTATATGGTAAACAAGGCGCTCATAGACCAATTCACCTCTTTTAACCAGAGCTCAATGAGGGCTTACTAAATGATGCGTATAAATTTGCGTATGTATCAGCGTGAACACAGAATAAATCTAGATCCTTGTTGATTTAAGACACGGCTTTGGTAACCGAGTCTGTGTTTGGTTGAGTCTCGTTCATTTACCGTAATGTTTCGTCATTTTCGCTGTTGATTTTGTGACTCTACCTCAGAATGTAGTACACGCTTGATGTGATGAATATGTACTCTATGTACTATTAATGAGAGATGGTGATTTGTAATGTACTATAGAGAATGTACGGTGTTATTTTTTAAGTACATTTTGGTTTGGTAGTTTGCACTTCACGACAGAAATATTACATTTAAATTTCGTATGCATTTTGTGGGTGTACTCTGGCGCAGTGTTACAGAGAGTACATTCATATTTGTAGTACATAATAAGTTACTTCAAGCTATAGGTGAAAAGTGTACATTGTAATTCAGTGTACATCTGTGGAGGATGAAATGTACATTGAAAGTGTACAGGAGAAAGTACAGTACATCGTAAATTAGTGCTATATGAGGTGGTGTGAATTGTGTTGTATAGTACATATTACCACCACTACCACCATCACTACCTACCCCCACTATCACCACCACTACCTACTACCACTACCAACCATCACACTACCTACCACCACTACCACCATCACACTACCTACCACCACTAAAACCATCACACTACCTACCACCACTACCACCATCACACTACCTACCACCACTAAAACCATCACACTACCACCACCACAACCACCATCACACTACCTACCACCACCATCACCCTCACTACCTACCACCACCACCACCATAACCATCACTACCTACCACACACTACCACCATCACCCTCACTACCTACCACCATCACACTACCTACTTACCACCACTACCACCATTACACTACCCACCACCACTACCACCATTACCCTCACCACCTACCACCACCACCACCATCACCCTCACTGCCTACCACCACTACCACCATCAAACTACCCACCTACCACCACTACCACCATTACACTACCCACCACCACTACCACCATCACCTCACTACCTACCACCACTACCACCATCACTACTTACCTACCACCACTACCACCATTACCCTAACCACCTACCACTACCACCATCACACTCCACCTACCTACCACCACTACCCACCATTACCTAACACCACCATCACCACCTACCACCATCACCCTCACCTACCACCATCACCATCTACCACCACTACCACCAATCACACTACCTACCACCATCCACCTTCACTACCTACCACCACTACCAACATCCACCTCACTCCACCTACCACCATCACCACCATCCCACACTACCTGCCTACCACCACTACCACCATCACCCTCACTACCTACCACCACTACCAACATCACACTACCCACCTACCACCACTACCACCATCACACCACCACCTACCACTACCACCATCACTACCTACCACCACCAACCATCTACCACCACTACCACCAATCACCTCCCACCACCATCACCTTCACTACCTACCACCACTACCACCATCACCACCATCACACCACCCACCTACCACCACTACCACCATCCACCCTCACTGCCCACCACCACCACCACCCTCACTACCTACCACCACTACCACCATCACACCACCCATCTACCACCACTACCACCATCACACTACCTACCTACCACCACTACCACCATACCCTCCTACCCTACCACCACTACCACCATCACCACCTACCACCACTACCACCATCCCACCTCACTACCTACCACCACTACCACCATCACCCTCACACCTACCACCATCAAAATCTACCACCAATCACACTACCTACCTACCACCACTACCACCATTACCCTCACTACCTACCACCACTACCACAATCACACTACCTACCACCATCCACCTCACTACCTACCACCACCATCCACCTACCTACCTACCACCATCACCCTCACCACCTACCACCATCACACTACCTACCACCATCACCTTCACCACCTACCACCACTACCACCATCACACTACCTACCTATCCACCATCACCCTCACTACCTACCACCATCACACTACCTACCACCATCACCTTCACTACCTACCACTACCACCATCACACTACCTACTATCACCATCACCCTCACTACCTACCACCATCACACTACCTACCACCATCACCTTCACTACCTACCACCATCACCTTCACTACCTACCACCATCACCTTCACTACCTACCACCATCACCTTCTACCTACCACCACTACCATCATCACTACCTACCACCATCACCTTCACTACATACCACCACTACCATCATTACACTACCTACCTACCACCACTACCACCTTTTCTATATATTTTTCATCAACTCCCTTCTTTCATCTCTCTCTCTCTCTCTCTCTCTCTCTCTCTCTCTCTCTCATCACTTATCCTCTCCTTTTCCTCTCCTTCCTCCCCCCTTTCCCCTTTTCTTCCTCAATCTCCCTTTGCTCTCTATCCCTCGTCCCTCTACTAAATCTCTCACCCTCTTCCCTTTCTCTCCTTCATACTTCACCCTCCTCTCTCCCTCCTTCTCTTCCCTTCCCCACCCCTGGACACAGCGGGTTGGGGAACAGTTTGAATTTAAAACGGATTTGACGCAGGAGAGCTGGAAACTCCCATCTGTTAATTGTATTTACATGCGTGTGTCTGCCAGGCCTCCCGCGCACCCTCTCTCCCCTCCCTCCCTCCTCCCTCCCTCCCTCCCTCCCTCCCTCCTCCTCCCTCCCTCCATCCAACTCCTCCCTCCTCCTCCTCCCTCCTCCTCGACAAGCACAACTCGTTTTCCTCTTCCACCCCTTCTTCCTTTTCCTCCTATTTCTCCTTCCCTTTCCTGCCTAACACATCTCCTCCTCCTCCTCCTCCTCCTTCTACCAACCCGGTACAGCTCTCTTGTCAGGAACCAAAAAGAGAAAATTATTTTATTTATTAAGTCTCATGTATACACTTTCTTCATACATGAAAAATTCGTATAAAGAAGTGGTGGTGATCCATTATCCGGAAATTTACGGTTGTGTGAGACGTCTTCCGGTGTATCGGTATTGGTGTAATAATTCGGCTTTTGAGGACATTCAATTTATTTTTTATTTTTTTTAAGGTTTGATGGTAAAAAAAAAATTAATGTTTATTCGTTTTGGAGAGTAATTATATCTTTCCTTCGGGTTACGTAAAGAAATAAATCTATTCTGTTTCTGTTGTTATCATGTGTGGGCAACAGGGAGTCAACAGAACTCTCTATCTGTTGTTACCATGTGTGGCTAACAGAGTCAACAGTACTGCTTTTGTTACGAAGAGAAATGAAACAAAACGGATAATATAGACACAAATTTGTTAAGTGAGAGATATGACAACAGGAACACGACTCCGTTAACAGAGAGAGTGGCGACAACGGTGACACAAACCCATTAAAACATAGAGATAAGCGCTAAGTGACGCAAATCTATTAACAGAGAAATAGGGAAAAGAACAGTAGTCTAAAACCCCTTAAACAGAGAGGAAACGGCAACAGTGATAACACAGGTCCGTTGAAAACAGAGAGGAGCAACAGAGATGATACAAACCCATTAACAGAGATTGGGTGAGGAGACAACAGAAGCAAAACCCATTATAAAAGACTGAGGAGTGCCAACAGAAACCCATTAACAGAGGGAGGCGACAAACAGTAATTCCCACAACGGCAGGGACAACAGGTAGAGAGAGTTGGGAGCCACATTACCGTAATAACAAGGCGTTATTACCTGAATGGTTATCAAGCATTACACTCACGCTAAAATTGTCATGGCAGGGAGAGGGAGGGAGGGAGAGGGAGAAGAGAGGGGGAAAATGGTAGGTGGAGGGGAGAGGGTGAAGAGGAAGAGAGAGGGGGATCAGGGGAGAGGGGAAGGAGAAGGAGAGTTTAGGGAAGTGGGGGTGAGGGAGAGGCGTGGAAGGGAAGGTGTGAAGAGGGGAGAGTAAAAGGGAGAGGAGAGAAGGGAGAAAATAACAGAAATTGGGAAGAGGGGAAGAGTGCGTGTGTGGAGAAGGAGGGGCAGGAAGAGTAGGAGGAAAGGGAGAGAGGAGAAAGGGAGAGAGGGAGAGAGAGAGAGAGAGAGAGAGAGAGAGAGAATAAAGAAAGGAAGCAGGAGAAAGGAGGGCACAAAGAATGCCAACTATGTAACGAAATATTTTGTGGGGACGACAGTAATATGAAGAAAGTAACAGATTGTGAGTGAAAGTTATAACATAGGGAGAGAAAGTATTACGTGTGTGAAGGTTGTAACAACAAAAGTATTATGTGAGTGAAAGTTATAGGGATAGAAAGTATTGTGTGCGTGAAAGTTAGAACAGAAGGTATTACGTGCGTGAAAGTTACAACATAGGGAGAGAAAGTAATAAGTTATGAATGGAAGTTAGGAGAATAGGTTATAAGAATGAGAGAAAACAACAGGTTATGAGTGAAAGTAAAAAAAAACAAGATAAAGTAAGAAGTTGTAAAAAAGATACAAAGAAAAACAAAAAGTTAGAAGAAGTAACATGTTTGGAGTAAAAGTAACACCAGAGAGAGAAAGTAAAAGAAAGTAACAATATGTAAATGAAATCTAAAACATAAAAAGAAATAACAAGGTTGAGGGTGAAAAATACATCTAGAAAGGAGAAAGTAACAGATCTAGAAGTGAAAGTACATTAGAATGGATACTTAAACAGCTAAATCAGAAAGTAAGCATGAGGGAAAGCAGTGAAAGGAAGAATAGGGAAAATAGGAGAAAAGCACATAGAGATAGGAATTGGGGGTAAGAGAGGGAGTACTGTAAGAGGAGAATGGACAGGACAAGAGGAGGAGGAGGAGGAGGAGGAAGAGGTGAAGAAGAACGGGAAGAGGAATAAGAGGCAGGAAGAAGAACAGAAGAAGGAAGAGTAGGAGGCAAGAATGGGAGGAATAGGAGGCGGTGGGGGTAGAGAGTAGGACACATGATGAAGAATAGGAGGAAGAGGACAAACTAGTAGAAGGCAGGAGGAGGCAGGAGGCAGCACCAGGAGGCAGGACACAGGGGCAGCTAGGGGCCATAAAGTGAGACTAAGCACGGGCCTGTGGTCTTGTGGGGCCACCCTGGTCTGTACTACTGTCACCTCTCTCTCCTCCCTTTCCACCCCCTTCATCTCCCACCACCCCTTCATCTCCCACCACCCCTCTTTTTCTCCTCTCCCTCCCTCCTCACCCCTCTCCACCACCCGAAAACAACATAGATGGTGAACACATAACTTCAGGTCAGCCCTTACTTATGTTAACGTGTTGTTGTTGCTCCGTGTTATCTCGTTTCAATTTCCACCTGACCCCCTGACACATTTGGCCTTTTCTCTAATTAACCCTCCCTACCTGCCTCCCTTTACCCCCTTCCTCCTCTTTCTCCTTCCCTCCCTCGTATGTCTCTTTCCTATCTGCCTTCCTCTCTCCGTCCTACCTCAGTCCTCTCTCTCTCTCTCTCAATTTCGTTCCTAATTCCTCGTCTCTCACATTCGTCCCTTCTACTCTTTCCTACCCGTCTCTCTATCCTACTTTCATCTCCTCTATCCTTCATCTCCTCCTTCCTCCAAATCACCTTCTCCACCTCTCCTCCTCCTTCCTCTTCCCTCCTTCCTTCCTCTTCCTCCTCCCTCCCGCTGGCAACAATTATGACTCATTAAGCGAAGGCAGGACAAAGTGAGATGAATTTCAGGGACACGTAGGAGCCAGTGTTGGAGGGGAGCACAAGGAGGTGTTAGGCATGTGAGGGAGGGAGAAGGTGGTGAGGAGGGGGAGAAGGTGGGGAGGGAGGGAGGAGGGAGGGAGGGAGGGAGGGGAGAAGGTGAGGGGAGGGAACATGATAATACATGGGTTGTGTGTGGGGGTGGGGGTAGGTGGAGTAATAGTGGACAATATACATACAAGGTGGGTGTTTATGGGAAGTAGGGAGGTGTATGTATGAGTTATGTATGTGCGAGTATATACACACACACACACACACACACACACACACACACACACTGACTTGCGAGTGGTGGTTATTTTTGGGTGACGGTGCTGGTAGATAACAGCAACCTTTGACCACCACCACTACCACCATCAACACCTACCATCACCAACATCCACCACCAATATCCACCACCAACACCCACCAACACCAACCACCGCCACCACTCATCACCAACACACAAGACCTCCAACACACAGGACCTCCAACACAGGACCTCAACACACAGGACCCCAACACCAAACCCCAACACACAAGACCTCCAACACACAGGACCTCCAACACACAGGACCTCCAACACACAGGACCTCCAACACAAGTATCATTAAGACCACAACACCTGCCTCTCTCTTCATAACTGTTCACCTATAACTTCCACCCATTATAGATCATCTTCTCTATAATCCGTAGTTAATTAATTCCTTTAAAATGTTAAATATAATTGATTTAATGATAGTACTAATTACCCCCCTTAAGGCCTTGGTTAACTACCCACCTTTAAGCACGGTGGCAATTAAACCTTTAGAACGTGATTAATTCCTCTCTCTCTCTCTCTTTTATCTCGTTCTCCCTGCAAGCACTATACCCCAATGACCAACAGGTATAGCTGACCACCTAGTCCCTCCTCCTCCTCCCTTTACCCTCCTCCCTTTACCTCCTCACCCTCCCCTATATATGACCTGTAACTCTCATATACCACCACCCCCTACCCCGACCCCCGCAAGAGACCGCAGGTGACCGCAGACCAATAAAGTTCCTGCTGCCCTGCGGTCTCATATCATCGTCTGTGGTCTGAGTGGAGTCAGAGCCCACCAAGGTTAATGGTGGGTGGTGGGCGGTGGTAGGTGGTAGGGTGGGTGGTGGTAGATGGTGGTGGTAGTAGTGGTGGTGGTAGTAGGTATTGGTGGTGTAGACATTAATGGTGGTAGGTGGTTAATGGTGTTATTAGTGGTGTAAAACTGCCTCCTCCCTCACCATTTTACTCACCTCCCACACCCATCTTTCACCCACTCCCCCTCTCATCCCTCCTCACCCTCTCATCCCTCTCACCTCCTCCCTCTCCACCCATGCCACATAGCTCCAGAATCATCACAAAACTCTAACTCACTTTATGTCTTTTCAATGGCTTCTTTATTCCTGTTGTTTCTTCTTCTTTCTCCTCCTCCCTCTTCCTTGTCTTCCTCCTGGTAGCATCCTCCCCTTCTCTTCTTCTACATCTCCTCCTTTTCTTCTTCCTATTTTCTTCCTGCCTCTTTCCTTCTGTCTCCTCTCCTCTTTTTCCTCCCCATCTTCTCCTTCTTTCCTCCCCTTCTCCTTCCTTTCCTCCCTCTTCTCCTCTCCCCATCATTCCCCCCCCTTCATCTTAACAAGGATCCACTAAATCCTTCTTTAAAGTAGGTAATTTACTTCCTCCTCTTCTTCTTCTTTCTCCCTCCTCTTCCTTCACCTTCTGCCTCCTCTTTTCCTCCTTCTTTCTTTCTTCCCTTTCCTCCCTCCTCCTCCTACTTCTTCCTTCTTTCTTTTTTTTTCTTACCCTTCTTCTTTTTTTACTATATTTCTCCTTCCTCCTACACTTTCTGCTCTCTCTCTCTCTCTCTCTCTCCACTTCTACTTCTTCTTTCCATCCTTCCTCTCCTCCATCCTTCTCTCTCTAACTATCCTCCTTCCCCTACATTCCCACCTTCTCCCTATCCCCATCTTTCTACACCTTAACTAGCTAGCCACTAAATCCCTCTTTAGGCTGCGCCATTAACTTCTCCCCTCCTCCCATCCCTTCTCCTCCCTCCCATCCCCTTTCCTCCTCTCCCATCCCCTTTTCCTCCCCCTCCCTCACCACATACGTCTTTCTTCCACCGACAGAATCCCATTTTAACTCCATCTTTTTGTTAAAGTTGAGATTTAAGACGAATTTCCATTTAATGTTAATGATATAAGTAAGCCATTTAACATATCAGGTAAACAATATTAACACCTGGTAAACATTACTTATAAACAATATTAACACCTGAGGTAAACATTACTTATAAACAATATTAACACCTGAGGTAAACATTACTTATAAACAAGATTAACACCTGGGGTAAACATTACTTATAAACAATATTAACACCTGAGGTAAACATTAATCGTAAACAAGACAATGTTAAACGGATATGAATATAAACAAGTTGGTCTTGACGCCTTAATATATGTCTATCATGTTAATATGTAGAAAGATGTGTTAACCCCGAGATAAGACTTAAGTAAGAATAAGTATTTAAGTAATCCATGATGTAAGTAATATAAACATAGAAATTAATTAAATCAACCACCACCACTACCACCATCATCATCACAACCTTCTACCACCACCACCACCACCACAAATACCAACCACAATCACTACCAATGCTATCCCCACCACCACAACCACTCGTAACCCCATCACCACCATTACCAGCATAACCATGACCACCCCCACCACCCTCTTTACCCCACCACCACCACCATCACCACAACCTCCACCGCTACCACCAATACCAACACACCTAACAACCACCACCACCATCACCACCACCACCACTACTAACACGCTCATAAGAGATTCATTTTATTACCAGGAGTTCCCCCATATGGCCCTCAATCACGGCCGAGTCTCCCGGTACATCACTAACCAAGGCCAGGCGAGGTGGGCCATAAACCACGTCCTGGAGGAATCTGGGGAATTGGAGGGAAATTTGGGGGAATCTAGGGGAGTCTGGAAGGTTGGGGGAAAGTCTTGGGAAACCTTGAGATTTGGGGGAATCTGGGGGAATCTGGGATAACCAGGAAGCCTAGGGAATCTGGGGAAGCTTGGGGAGTTAGAGGGAGTCTGGGGAAGCTTTGGGGAGTCTGGGGGAAGCTTGAAGTCTGGGGAAGTTTGAAGCTCAGAAGTCTGGGGAGTCTGGCCGGTTTATGAATACAGCGGACGAACGAGACATTTACATACAGCGTTTTAATGGCCCATTGACGACACGGGGGACTATGTCGGTGTTGCTGGTGGGGAGATGGGAGGTGAGGGTGGGAGGGGAGGAGGGAGGGAGGGAGGTGGGTAGGGGAGGGAGGTGGGGAGGGAGGGAGGTGGGGGAGGTGGGGGAGGAGGGATGGGGGAGGGGAGGTGGGGAGGTGGGGAGGGAGGTGGGGAGGGGGAGGTGGGAGGGAGGTGGGGAGGGAGGGGAGGTGGGGAGGTGGGGGAGGAGGGGAGGTGGGTGGTGAGGGAGGTGGGGAGGTGGGAGGGGAGGTGGGAGGTGAGGGAGGTGGGGAGGTGAGGGAGGTGGGGAGGTGAGGGAGGTGGGGAGGTGAGGAGGGGAGGTGGGGAGGGAGGTGGGGAGGGAGGGAGGTGGGGAGGTGGGGAGGTGGGGAGGTGGGGAGAGGAGGGTGGGAGGTGAGGGAGGGAGGTGAGGGGAGGTGAGGGAGGGGAGGGGAAGTGGGAGGGGGTGGGGAGGTGGGAGGGAGGTGGGAGGTGAGGGGAGGTGGGGAGGTGAGGGAGGTGGGAGGAGAGGGGAGGTGGGAGGGAGGGAGGTGGGAGGTGGGAGGGGAGGGGAGGGGAGGGGAGGTGGGGAGGTGGGGAGGGGAGGTGGGGGAGGGGAGGGGAGGTGGGGAGGGGGAGGTGGGGAGGTGGGAGGGAGGGGAGGGAGGGGAGGGGAGGTGGGGAGGTGGGGAGGGGGAAGGGGAGGGGTGAGGGTGGGGGAGGTGGGGAGGGGAGGGGAGGGGGGAGGTGGGAGGGGAGGGGAGGGGAGGGAGGGGTGGGGAGGGGAGGGGAGGTGGAGGGAGGGGGAGGGGAGGTGGGGAGGTGAGGGGAGGTGGGGAGGGGGGAGGGGGAGGGGGGGAGGTGAGGGAGGTGGGGAGGGAGGAGGGTGGGGAGGTGGGGAGGGAGGGAGGGGGAGGGTAGGTGGGGAGGTGAGGGAGGTGGGGAGGTGAGGGGAGGTGGGAGGGGGAAGGAAGAACATTAACAATGGAGTAGGTGGAGGGGAGGTAGGGAGACGTAGGAGGGTGTGATGAAAGGGGAGGAGAGGGGGGAAGAGAGGAGGATGAAAGTGAGGAGGTGGGGAGAGTAATGGGATGGGAGAAGTGGGGAGGGAAGAGGGGAGAAAAGAGGATATGGGAGGATGCACTGGGGGGCACTGAAGAGAGAGAGAGAGAGAGAGAGAGGAGAGAGAGAGATATCATCACAAGACCACACATACTCAGGTAGTAATAAACCCTGACGCACGCACGCAGCACGCACGCACGGACGCACGCACGCACGCACGGACAATGTATCCTCCTACACTAGCAGGAGACGGTGTAATGGTTGTTAGTTGTTTAGTTGTAGCTGTAAGTCGTGGTTACTAGTAGTGGTTGTTAATTGTGGTTGTTAATTGTGGTTGTTAATTTTAGTCTGTTTATATTGTTATTAATGTTGTTGTTATCGTGTGGTAGTTTGCTGTGGATGTTAATTGTTTGTGGCCGTTAAATTGTGGTTGTTTGTGGTGATTGTTAATTATGGTTATTAGTTGTGGTTGTAATTCGTGTTTGCGGGTCATAACTAACCACCATAACCATAGTTCGTGGTGGAAAAAAAAAAGTGTAGCCATAAATACCAACTAAATTTTAGCTGTAAATCGTAGTTGTAAATCGTTACTGTAAATCGTAACTGTAAACCACATTCGTAAATCATAGCTGTAAATGGAAGCTAAATCTCAATAGAAGACAAATTTGTAAACAATAAATTTCTTCCCATTCTTTTAGCTTATTTACCAACCATTATCTGATAGTTTAAATCACTCGGCTCATTTAATTCAATTACTTCTATAATTCAAATGAATAATATATCCCACCTTCCTCCATATAATAATAGTAATTTAATATAATACGTAAATAAAACGAATATTATGCCAGTGTTTTATTCTGAAGTTATGAGTGGTTATTATACCTAAAAGAACGACTTGTATATGGCGAGGTGGGAAAGATATGGGAAGGAGAGAGAGAGGGGAGGGAGGGAGGGGAAAGCGGAAGGGGGGAAGGGGTGGAAGGGGGAGAGGAGGAAGGGGTTAATTTTATAATCTATCTGGATAAAATATATATAGATAATATTATTATTTTTTTTTTTTACTTTTTTTTCCATTGGCAATTGCAAGTACACACATGCGTCAAATATTTACACACAATTAGCTCTATATATATATCACAAATCAAAATGGAACTGCGTAAAATAACCATGGATAGCAACTATACCCCCATCTCTCCTCCTCCAACCCTCCTCCCCCTCCACCCACCCCCTAAAAAAAAATATTATTAATAATTCTAATTTCCTTTCTTATTACAATGTCATCAACAGTCACTCAAATATTAATGACTCTTAATGAAACAACTTGAACAATTAGGTTCTTGGCAATTAAGCTACTGTTTGATTAGCGATTAAATCATTTAGAAATTACATACTACCTGTTAGCTAATTTACACAGAGAATAAACGACCGAATGTTCTAGTTTATGTCACTGTTAACTATCATTATCAACAGTGAAACAAGCAATTAACTCATGGCAGTGTAGTTCAACCCTATAGTTGATGAAAAGGTCATTATTATCCATCAACAACTGATATAATGTGTGTGTTCTAACCTATAATGAGGTCATGGTCATTATATATTAAAACGATTATTATAATGATGTTTGTTGATGTCAAGGTGTATTATAATTTCAGTCATTATATACAAGTAATTACTAGTATGTATGTATGTATGTATGTATGTATGTATGTATGTATGTATGTATGTATGTATGTATAATCACAGTACTATAATCCCCATTCCTCTCTATATAATTATAACTAATATCTAAACATACATAGAAGGAATTATTGTCCTATTTATCTTCCTTCTAAACTTAATTAATAGCAAGTTATAGAACTATATATAATCTGAAATCTATCTCAGTTATATAATTACCGTAATTATACCAAAATTATTAACTTATCAATAATCTGGTTGATATATAAGACATATTATAAATTATATACTGATAATTGTTATATTAGAGTACCACCAATTATATTATACGAACTGGGTCATTAGCCAATCAGTCAATAATTAAGTCATTTAAAACAACCACTCACTAATTAGCTCACCATAAATGCAGTAATTCGTTCATTAATAGTTAGGTTACTTTAGGTTTGGTTAGGTTTGGTTACGTTAGGTTAGGTTAGGTTAGGTTAGGTTAGGTTAAGTTAGGTTAGGTTAGGTTAAGTTGGGTTAGGTTAGGTTAGGTTAGGTTGGGTTAGGTTAGGTTAGGTTAGGTTAGGTTAGGTTAGGTTAGGACATGCCAAGTTAGGTTAAGTTAGACAAATGTTAGAATTTTAATCATTAGATGAAATAAACTGGGGTGACTAATTTTCATGTGATCCTAATCTGTAGTGACGTGCTGTAGGATACTGGCGAGTGTGATGCATAAGACTGTAGCATCTGTCTGTCTGTCTGTCTCTCTGTCTGTCTAACAATCTGTCTGTCTGTCTGTCTGTCTGTCTGTCACTATTCCATTCATTACAAACACCGTCAAGTACATAAAGAACTTTACTGTACACAATATACACACACACTCCACAACCTAACCTAACCTAACCTAACCTAACCTAACCTCACGTCACAATCACCACAGTCAACAACACAACAGTGGAGCCTAGGTGAATGTATATGCCATATCTAGGTATTAAAAAAAAAACAACCCACCTTTTACTGAAGTGTTATGGTTCACACATTATAATACCCGCTAATTACATGCAGACACACCTTATTTTTCGATACTATTTACTCTCTGTGAATTATTGTTTATGTACTAATGTTTCTGACTAAAGGTATAAATATGAATATGTATATGTATAGTGTATGTATTAGGAATTTTTTTTTTTTTAGGGGGAAAAATGTTTTAATATTCTTTAAAACTCCCGCGAATAATATCAACAAAGATGAGCTGATGAGAACCTTCATGACGGGTGCTGCCATCTAGTTGTGAGGGTACTTTAAACAACCAGTCAACCAATTAGACTACCACAAATAATAATAGAACCATCAGTTAGAGAGTGTCAAACAACCAGTCAACCAATTAGACTACCACAAATAATAGAACCAGCAGTTAGGGAGTGTCAAACAACCAGTCAACCAATTAGACTACCACAAATAATAGAACCAGCAGTTAGGGAGTGTCAAACAACCAATCAACCAATTAGACTACCACAAATAATAGAACCATCAGTTAGGGAGTGTCAAACAACCAGTCAACCAATTATACCACCACAAATAATAGAACCAGCAGTTAAGGAGTGTCAAACAACCAGTCAACCAATTATACCACCACAAATAATAGAACCAGCAGTAAGGGAGTGTCAAACAACCAGTCAACCAATTAGACCACCACAAATAATAGAACCATCAGTTAGCGTCAGTCAACCAATTACGGAGGACAATAGTCAGTTAGGACTGTCAACAACTAGTCAACCAATTATACCACCACAAATAATAGAACCAGCAGTTAAGGAGTGTCAAACAACCAGTCAACCAATTAAACACCACAAATAATAGAACCAGTAGTTAGGAGCACAAACAACCAGTCAACCAATTAGACCACCACAAATAAGTCAGGTCATTTCAGCGAGCCCGGCACCAATTAGGACAATAAAAGTTAAGGTAACGTTTTTGGTCCAGTCATAACACACAACGGTTAAACCACACACAAGTTGGCGCCCCCAGCCAGGGCCGACTGGTGGAGGAAGAGGAGGGGGAGGAGGGAGGAGGGGTAGGGGTGGAGGGGAGGTGGAGGAGGTCGGGGTGAGGTGGGAGGTCGGGTGAGGGAGGTTAAGAGGAAGAGGAGGAGGAGGTAGGGTGAGTAGGTTAAGAGGAGGGAGGACGTTGGGTGAGGGAGGTTAAGAGGAAGAGGAGGTAGGGTGAGGGGAGGTGAAGAGGAGGAGGAGGAGGAGGAGGAGGTCGGGTGAGGGAGGTCATAGTTAGAATGTGGTGATAATGGAATGAGAGAGAGAGAGAGAGAGAGAGAGAGAGAGAAACCTCCCCTTCCCTCTCCCCCTGCCATCTTCCCTTCCTCCTACCAATATCTTCCTCCCCCTTCTCCTCCACACCTCCTTTCATCTTCTTCTTCCTCCTGCCCCCTCCCCCCTCATAAACCACTGGGGCGGCGCGTTACGGTGTGGTCATGGGGCAGACCTCTCCTTTCGTCACGTGTTACTGTTCATTCCACTCCCTCCTTCCCTCCCTCCTTCTTATCCTCCTTCTCAACCTACTCTCCCTCATTCCTTCCTACCCTTCTTCTCTCTCCTACCATCCTTCCCTCTCTTTCCTTCATTCCTTCATCCTTCCCTCTCTCTCCTACCATCTTTTCCACCCCTCCTTCCCTCCTACTGGGCAGCGCCGTGCCTTGTGGTTATACCTCTAGCCCCGGACCCTTCCATACCACGTGCTATGTCTTAACTAAGGACATCTTCCTCTCCCTCCTCCCTCCCTCCCTCCCTCCTCCTCCTCCCTCTCCCTCCCTCCCTCTCCCTCCTCTCTCTCTATGGACCGCAAGGAGGCAAGGAAGGAACATTATGGGTGATTCTTTGGTTTTAGAAGTAACAGTTAAGAAAGAGGAAGTGGTGGGTGATGATGATGAGGAAGAGAAGGAGGAGGATGAGGAAGAGGAAAAAGATGATGATGGAGGAGGAGGAGGATGGGAAGGAGGAGGAGGAGGAAGAGGAAAAAGATGATGATGGAGAAGGTGGAGGATGATGATGTAGAAGGAATTGAAGAATATTATGATGATGAAGATGAAGGGGATGGTGATGATAATAATGGTGTGTGTGTGTGTATGTATTATGCATATGTGTGTGTGTAGTATGCATGTGTATGTGTGTGTGTAAACAAAATCCACACACGAGTACACCTGCGGTCATCTTTTTAACTTCACATACTAATTATAAACTATTCTGTAACCCATAAAAAAAAATATTAGTCTTTTATTTCGTATTTTTATTTTGTACTTTTATTTATATCCTGTAATAATCTTATAAAATATGTACAATAAGTTTACCATAATCCGTTATCGTCAACAAAAGTAACGCATTGTTTTTTTTTTCTGGGGGGACTTTGAAAAATTATATACAGTGCTTTTATTATCAACTTCTGGTGGAAAAGAGTGTCTATTTTTGGGTGTTAGATGTTAAGTCCTCTATTTTTTCTCCTGAATCTTGTGTATTTTATCGTAGCTACACCGCAAAACTCTCTCTCTCTCTCTCTCTCTCTCGTACACACACACACACACACACACACACAGTCAGAAAGATGCACACACGCACGCACGCATAGGCATCACTCAACATGATAGAGTTGATGCCTTAGTTAAACTCGCGTCCAACAATGACAATGTTGAGTACAATCTAGGACTGTCAAACAGAACCTTAACAACTGTAATCAGAAAAGAACTTGCTGATGAATGTGAAGCCAGTAGACAAGTGCAAACAGGGTGTCGTCAATCCCTTGTTTACCATGATGAGATGTATCAAGTAAAACATTATATGGAGCAAGTAACAAGATCACTAGATTACAAGATGTTGTAACCGCTAGACTAAGGTTAGGATATAAGTACCTCTGGCAGTATGTTCCTCAAGCAGATGTGAACAAGACTAAATGTAAAGTGTGTGGCCAGACATATGGCCACACACTTCAACACTACGTCTTAGACTGTGAAAAAATAGAACCTTATAGAGATAGACCCAAGCACACTGTGTATGTAATGGCACAGCACTTTACCTCTGATGACAAGATAGCTGATATACTAAGGCTGTATCCACATTTTGCACCTAGCAGATAAATCAACTATTATAAACAAAACTAAACAAACAGTGTACTTGAATGCCTCATACAAATGCAAACCAAACCAAATGCAAAGTTCACACACACACACACACACACACACACACACACACACACACACACACGGGCAGTCTACCCCTCATGCAGATGTGAATAAGTCAACTCCTATGTAAAGCACTAAACAAACAATGTGCTGGAAATACTCTAACATTCAATGCCACAGTATCCTGACCACTGGGGTCTGTTATACACACCCTTTGTAACCTCTGCTCTGTAATCCTTTTTGTACTAAGGTCGTAGGGTGAGTATGGTGTGCACAATAAACTAGTCGCTATCTGCTGTAAAATTCAATTCACAGACAGACAGACAGACAGACAGACAGACAGACACACTCTTATACATAAATGTTGGACAAACTGTTGATAAAAGGTGTTGTGTGTGTGTGTGTGTGTGTGTGTGTGTGTGACCCATATAAGACCAAACAGCAATAAAATATCTTAATAACAGACCATAAAACTAAAACCTCAGCAACACCAACAAACACCATCGCCAGGCGCTCGTTCACTTCCACCTTACATTAAAGCCAACACAGGCAAGCGTTCGTTCGCCAGACTCATACCCACATACACTCGACCTACGAATACATATACGTTATCTGACCCATTTAAAAGGCCAATGACCTCAAAACACAACAAATAGAAAACGAGGCACATATTGAAATTTCATAAGACTTGGAAGTTGTTCGTCTAGTATAATAAAACTGGTGTAGACTCTATATAATACTCTTTGATGTTATTAATACTATCCTATATATCTGTTGTAATATACTAACGAGATTTCTGGGTGGTATTTTAACTGTTAAGAATGTTGTTAAATAGTCGAGTTTTGTTTGTTTGTCTTGTAAACAAATTTCTCAAATAGTCTTGACCATGAGGATCACTGTACATACCTAACACAGCCGGACCCAACACACTGCCCTGCGGGACGTCACCCCACACGGCAGCCCAGCTCGACCAACAACCATTTACATCATCACTGTCTCCCACCACACGAGACAGAGTTGTGTTTATGTTGTTATTGTTTATGTCTCACTCCAATTTTATCTAGTTCCCCCTTCTACATTTTTTTGCCTTTTCCTTACTTTTTTCTTTGTCTATATGTGTCAAAAATTATCTTTATATATATTCAGCTTTCTATCCACCCACCCACCCACCCACCCACACCCCACCCACACACCCCACACACCCCACACACCATGGTAAAAACAAGCCAGGCGAGGTTTTATAGATTAGATAAACTAATGACAATCAGGATTGATTGGATTATCAAGCGGGAACATTGTACAGCTGTCACCAGGTTTTTGTTGTCATGACACCATTGCCAGCGTCACTATTATTTCCCAGCGTACATGTAGACACAGACACACACACACACGCACACATCCACCATGACTTGTCTCTAGGGCACACACACACACACACACACACACACATATATGCACCGTGACTATTATTCTCTAGAGTCAATTCAGCTTAACTATTGTATTCTAGGATATGAAATTAATGAGCACTTATTCTAAACATTATTCCCTCAGGTATGTCAAAAATAGAGTGACATCACCACCACGACTAGTTAATGAAAAAAACATATGAATTAATTATAAAGTTAATGGTGATTGAATAACACAGACCTGAAAGGTTATTATACACCACAACACACTAATGACCGTCACTCAGGTATGTTAAATCACCTGTTTAGTCTCTTCTCTATAATACCAACACTGATTATAGGTTTGAGTAACACCCTCTTCAAGGATTATATTTAATCAAGATATTAATTCTCACCTGCCATTCTCATCTGTCATTCTCACCTGTCAACTCACCTGTCATTCTCACCTGTCAACTCACCTGTCATTCTCACCTGAAATTCTCACCTGTCATTCTCACCTGTCATTCTCACCAGTCATTCTCACCTGTCAACTCACCCGTCATTCTCGCCAGTTAACTCACCTGTCATTCTCACCTGTAATTCTCCTGTCATTCTCACCGTCATTCTCACCTGTCAACTCACCTGTCATTCTCACCTGAAATTCTCACCTGTCATTCTCACCTGTCATTCTCACCAGTCATTCTCACCTGTCAACTCACCCGTCATTCTCGCCAGTTAACTCACCTGTCATTCTCACCTGTAATTCTCCTGTCATTCTCACCTGTCATTCACACCTGTCATTATCACCTGTCATTATCACCAGTCATTATCACCAGTTATTCTCACCTGTAATTCTCACCAGTCATTCTCACCTGCCATTCTCATTTGTCATTCTCACTAGTCATTCTCACTAGTCATTCTCACCTGTCATTCTCACCGGTCATTATCACCAGCCATTCTCACCTGTCATTATCACCTGTCAACTGACCTGCCATTCTCACCTGTCAACTCACCTGTAATTTTCACCAGTCATTATCACCAGCCATTCTCACGTGCCATTCTCACATGCCATTCTCACCTGTCATTCTCACCAGTCATTCTCACCTGTCAACTCACCTGTCATTCTCACCAGTCATTCTCACCAGTCATTCTCACCAGTCATTCTTACCTGTCATTATCACCTGTCAACTCACCTGGGGTCTGGGGACATATTAATTACCATATACCTGAACTAATGAGTATTACCTTCTCTATGGTATGTAAACGCTGACTTCTATTTCAAAGGTAAACACATTTGTAAAACTTTGTAAACACATTATGGCCAAAGTGTAAATATTTTCCAACAAGAATATTATTTCCTTAGAAGTATTATCAATATAACTCTTATTCCCTAGGGTGTATATGAAGGGTATAATAGAATAGTTATACCCAGAGCTAGTAGTGTGAATATATCGTCACTAGATATTATCCCAAAGAGTCTTTCCTGTATCTTATTTTTCTTTACATTATGAAGTAGACAAATTTATTAAACCTTTTTTTGTCATATCTTCAAAAAAATTATATTGCAAGGAAAAAAAAATGAGTATTGGGAAATATATATATATTTTTTTTACTGTGTGTGAGAGAGAGAGATAGAGAGAGAGAATGTGTGTGTGTGTGTGTGTGTGTGTGTGTGTGTGTGTGTGTGCGAGTGTAAGAGTAAGTGTGTGTGTGTGTGTGTGTGTGTGTGTGTGTGTGTGTGTGAGGCGGCCAGCAGCGTGTGATGTGTTGCACAGAACTAACATCGATCTACTCTCAGAGCGCCTTTAGTGTACTCTACCCACCCACCCACCTCCTTGTCATCCTCCTGCTTCTCTTCTTCCTTATCCTCCTTCTCCTTCTCTTCGTCGTCGTCTTCTTCCTCATTCTTCTTCCTCCTCCTCCTCCTCCAACTCCTCCTTCTTTTCCTCCTTCTTCTCTTCTTTCTTTATGCTTTTCCTCCTTTTCCCTCTCCTCCCTCTCCTCTGCCTCCACCTTCTCTGTCTTCTTCTCCTCCTCCTCCTCCTCTCCCGACGGCCACTCTCTTTGAGGCACATCCACTAAAGTTCAACACGCGATCTTTGATGGGGAAAGTGTCGAACTTCATGCCAAAGTTTCCTCTCTCTCTCTCTCTCTCTCTCTCTCTCTCTCTCTCTCTCTCTCTCTCTCTCTCGGGTTGGTGTCTGAACTTAGGGGAACTTTCTCTCAAGTTTCGACCGCTCATGACCCGAGACACAGCTGGCAGAGATCTTAGCTAAGTTTAATATTTGATCTGAGGGACGTTGACAAGAGTGCATAGATTGAAAGCTTAATGAAAGATTATAAAGATCACCTAAATATTAAAGCTTTCCACCCCCCTCTCTTTATGCTTACTTCACTTGATGATTAAACACCCTAATGCTACCTTGGGCGGGGGAGGGGGTGGGGGTTAGGTTAAGTTAGGTTCACGTTAGGTTAGGTTAGGTTAGCATTAGGGTGGGTATTCTTAAAGTGAAATAAACTAGGGAATAAATCTCCAGGTGACCCCATTATAAAGACCATCAACAAGTGTGTTTACAGTAAGGCCATTGGTGTAAGGAAGACTGTGATTGGTGTCTCATTTCCTTTCTCTGTAAACATCCCACCAGAGTTGACTGATGGATTCAGGTTAACTTTTCTTAATAAACATGGGATCACCTGAATATTAGCCCCCCCCCCATAGCTTATGATAATTTAAGATTAACTACCCTAATACTAACCTGGCTTAACCTAACCTTAACGTGAGGCTAACCTAACCTAAGCCAACTGTGGAGGGCAAGGTCAGTGGCGGCGTGGCGTTCACCTGTGTGTCTCATCTCGTGGAGGTGTTGATGACCAGCTTCAGGTGATAGTCCTTCACCTGGTGTTATCTCGTCTTACGCTCACAGACAGACAGACAAGACAGACAGACAGACAATCCTGGAGGTATGAATGTGACAATAATACTTTCAAATCTATGAATAAAACTCATTGCCATTACTTATATATATATTTTTTTTTATTGTAATTTCAGACACCTTAACAAACTCCTACGGTAACATGACACATATGCAGTAAGTCCTTAAGTCAGATCAAGGCAGGTACGGATGCTTTAAATGACCCAAGGAAGTCAGATCAAGGCAGGTACGGATGCTTTAAATGACCCAAGGAAGTCAGATCAAGTCTCTTATCAAAATAATTAATAAGTTTCTCATTTTCTTCATCATGGAATTGTATTGAGAGAGACAGGTGACGTTCTCTGACTCCCGTGGCGGTGTGGAGTTAAACAAATACATATCAGGAAAAAACTGTAAATGATTCCCGTTTTGTGACTGTCAATTGATACCTTCAGTTAATCCCCACAAACACTTAACTGTTTTTTTGTGTATGTGTGTGTATTTATATGTCTGTCTGTCTGTCTGTCTGTCTGTCTCTTTCTTTCTTCGTCATGTAGGTAGACCATTCACGAGCAGGTACACAAACACATGGACAGTTAACACACATACAGTCAACACATTACCAACACCACACAAACACATCAACAACACTACACACACACACACACACACACCACCAATACCACACACACACACACACACACAGACACCTTCTCTCCAATCCACAATGATAAATAGAAAATAATAATAAAAAAAAAAACGCATTAAAAAATACCTTGACTAGGGATCGTTTGATTTGAGTCGGCAACTCCTCTGGTCAACAGTGTTTGATGTGTCTCTGTTCAGCCTAATTAATAAACCTTTGATGCCTTGCTGTAGAAACTTAACCATCATCATTTAATATAGTCACCTTCCTCTTTCTCCCTCCCTCCCTATACCACTTTCTTTTTCTCTCTCTTTCCCTCCCTCCATCTCTCACTCTCTCCCTTATACCTCCCTCCTTCTCCCTCTCCCTCGCGACGTTCACTGAGAAATACTTACTCCAGGTCTTCGTTTCGTTTCGGCTGACACAGAGCGAAGGAGTGAATGTTTATTTATTTGCTGAGGTTTTTAGGAATATAAATTATGTAGGGAGGGGGAAGGGGGGTGGGGAAGGGGGAAGGAGGGTGGGGGAAGAGTGGAGGGGCAGTAAAGGAAAGGGAGGGAGGAAGGAAGAAGGTGAAATGGGGAAGGAGGGAGGAAGAGATGAAGAACAGAGGGGGTGAGGGAAAGGGGAAAATAGCAAGGAGGGTGGGAGGAAAGGGGGTGGTGGAAGGATGGAGGTAAGAAAGGGGGAGGGAGTAGACAGATTTAGAAAAGAAGGGAAGGGAGGAGAAGGGGAAGAGAGTGAGGAGGAGATGGGGAAGAAGGGTTGGACGGAGGAAGGGAGGATGGGAAAGGGGAGAGGGATGGAGGGAAGGGATGGAGGTGAGGGAGGGAAGGGAGGGGGATGATGGAGGTGAGGGTGGGAGGGAGAGGTGGTAGGTGGTGTAAGGGTCAGTCAGTCGTAACCCTCAGCACCACCAGCTCACCCGTGTGTTTGTCGAGGTCAGGCCGAGAGACAAATTCTTTGATGTATCACATGTCACCGACCGACCGAGTGTTGCTGTGTTGACGTCAGCGCCCGACCGTGACCGACCAACATGGTGTTCTTATATGACATCAGGACCCGACCGAGACCGACCAACCGACAGACGCGGCACCTTTAAAATAGTTGACAGTCATAACCCACACACGATACAACTGTTAAACTGGCTTTGTATTAATCCCAGTCCATCTCTTTCTTAAGCGGCCGTGGGAGTTATTATCAACAAACTTGTAACTTAGTTAAGAAAGGTAACTCATTTATGTGTGTGTGTGTGTGTGTGTGTGTGTAAACTATAGTTGTGTCTGTGTTATAGTTACTAGACTCAAACTAGACATTCAAAACTTTCTTTAATCTAACCTAACCTAACTTAATGTAGCGTAGCATAACTTGATGTCATATAACTTAACTTAACATAATAGAACATACTAGTAATTGCTTATTAACAGGTGAGAGACAGAGCCGTGGGACGTGACATTTGTACAACTCTCTCACCTGTCGGCGGACTCTCGCAGTTCAGGTGGGTAAGACTATCAGGTAAAGGCAAGCCAACGCCAGTGTGAATTTGTTTAAGGTGTAGAAGCTGTCGCCAACACAACAACCACACCCTAAGTTAACGAGCTGCATGACCCAGTGTCAAGGAATAGTCCGAGAAGACCGGACAACTCCACTGGCTAACCATTACCCCGGAACACGATCAGCAAATCGATTAACATCCAGGACCCCAATTACTGCTGGGTAGACAGAGGCAAATGGCATAAAGGAACTTACCTATAGTTTCACCCTGCCCGCTTGCGAGGCGAACAGGCTGACCATAACACCACAGGTCGTCCTACGATTACTATTACCACCACGACTACTACTTATTATTATCACCACCACCACTACCATTACTACTACTACAAATACTACTATTACCACCACCACGACTACTATTTCTACTACTACTTACTATTATCACCACCACCACAACCACGACTACTACTACTATTACTACTATTACCACCACTCCCGACCACCTTCATCCATTATCACCATTATCCACCACCACTAACACCACCAACCACCACCACCACCAACCACCATCACCGCCACTACCACCACCACTACCGCCGCCACTTTTGAGGCGGCTGTGTGGAGGGCAGACCCAGAGTTCATTTGGCCACCGCTGTCCAACTCACAAACGCTTTGATATGGCTCCATCAGACGTCAGCCAGCTAGACCAACTTTTTTTTTCTGCGTTTACTCCAGGTCTTCAGTCTACTCCCTTTAATGTGTTCTGGCGTCACTTTAATGTGGGTTTTCTCCAGGTCCGACCCAACACTACTACTTTGACCCGTTGCTGCGCGTTCAAACTACTTCCAATCGTCACTCTCTAACCATATCTCAGCCGTGCGCTCAAAAGTCTCTTTGATGCGCAGCCACTGGTACAAGGTTCCCGTCACCAATTTGATGTGAACATGTCGGACCGATCAACGTTCCTTTGACATACCTCCGCTGAATCCCCCGGCAAGCGATCTTTTCACCCTCCCCCAGCGTCGAGTTTTCACCCGACGCTGTTTGATCGCTCTCTCTTTTTTTTTTGTCTTTTTACACTTTGGCGAGGTATTGAATTTTCCTGTGAAGAACTCTGGAAAATGTGTGCCTTGATTTTTTTTTTTATGCGTACGAGATAACATGACATAATAATGGACATTGATCTCTTGCTTCACCAGTAGAGTTTGTGTACTGTGTCCAGTGTGTGTGTGTACCTTCCCTCACTGTGTTCTTCTGCTTGGTCAAGTTGGCCCCAAAAATGTAATGGAACGAAAATGCTCAGAGTATTTTTTTGATTGTTAGTCACTGACCAGCGCCATCTGATGCATCCGAGCACTGAGGTGAAGCACTGTGTCAGCCTATTGTTGTCAGTGATTTACACAGTGTCAGAGTAAGACAGACAGACAGTCACCATAGTGTCAGAGTAGAACAGACAGTCACCACAGTGTCAGAGTAGAACAGACAGTCATTCATCACAGTCTTCAACGTTAAGAGAAAGTTGAAGATCATTAAAAAAGTCCATCACCCTGCAGATTGACCACAAATCTTTTCCATGTTTATCTAACTCAATTAAAGTCTGTCTATCGCTCTTCCTGTCAAAATTTATCCCTCTGTTTATCTCTCTCAGGTCACTGTCTTCTACTGTCTTTAATACCACCAAAACCTCACCTAAAATCACCTAAAATCATTTCACCTATAACACCCACGTAAAATTGAACCCACCCCCTCCAAATAACACATCCAACCACACTATACACACCACAGCAACCACAGCAACCACAGCAACTCTCTCCTGTATCACATGTCCACAACACACACATACACACACACACACATATATTCTGAGGTTAAGTACTTTGAACCTGACTCAACCAAGACTAGTTCAGGTACATCTTTCATACTTCAAAAATAAAAAAAAAGATTATATAATATGTGTTGTCGAGGTATATCTGAAGTCTCTTTGGGGATGAAGCAACGTTTGTATATCTTAGGGAAATGACTAAACGTTTCTCTCTCGAAGGAAAACTTAGACACGTTTCTATTGTCAAGGAAATTCAGTAAGAAACGTTTCCATTATATTAATCATGCAGGAGTTGACCACCACCAAAAACTTTAATGTGTCATAATGTGTCATAAGGTGTCATGAGGTGTTATAAAGTGTCATACTACTACTACTACTACTACTACTAATTAAACACTTCCTGTCTATCATAACACATAGAGTACAGTAATTATAATAGTACAGACAGGTGTTAATAGATCACCTTGATTAGCTTGTACCCAACGTGAGTGTGTCAGGGTACAGGTATTAACAACACACTATCTAGCTAACGCACTTTAAAGGTGTGATTTATTGAGTGATAGCGTGATTGAGTGTGTTTGAGGGTGGAAGAGTGAGTTTGTTGCGTGAGTGAGTGTGTTATGTGGGTGAGTGTGAGTGTATTGAGTACGTGATTGAGTGTGTTTGAGGGTGGAAGAGTGAGTTTGTTGTATGAGTGAGTGTGTTGCGTGGGTGAGTGTGAGTGTATTGAGTACGTGATTGAGTGTGTTTGAGGGTGGAAGAGTGAGTTTGTTGCGTGAGTGAGTGTGTTACGTGGGTGAGTGTGAGTGAGTTGTGCGGGTGAATGTGAGTGAGTTGCGTGGGTGAGTGTGAGAGTGCACTGTGTTGTGTCGGTGAGCGTGAGTGTGTTGGTGAATGAGGATGTTTAAGAGTACGTGTGTGAGTATGATAAAGTGTGGGTGAGTGCGTTAAACTGTGTGAGTGTTGGACAATGCATGAGTGTGTATTAGAGTGCATGAATGTGTTAAAAACACTTTAAATAAGTGTGTTAGAGAGCGAATTCATAGTGCGTGCTAAACTGCATGAGTGAGTGTGTTATTAAGTGCGTGCGAGTGTACGTTAGCGTTCCTGAGTATATTAGTGAGCGAGTGTGTAGCTATGTGAAAGAGTAAGCTATGCTATAGAGTGCGTGATTGGGTGTGTTAAAGTGTGAGTGCGTAAATGAGTGAGTACGTCAGAGTGCGTTAGATTAAGTGAGTGCGTTAGAGTGGGTATGTGAATGTGATAGTGGACTATTGATTACCACCAATTATGGCTCAATACAGTGGCCGTGGCTTAAACAGTGGCCGTGGCTCATACAGTGGCCGTGGCTCAGCACAGTGGCCGTGGCTCAACACAGTGGCCGTGGCTCAAAACAGTGGCCGTGGCTCAATACAGTGGCCGTGGCTCAATACAGTGGCCGTGGCTCAATACAGTGGCCGTGGCTCAATACAGTGGCCGTGGCTCAATACAGTGGCCGTGGCTCAATACAGTGGCCGTGGCTCAATACAGTGGCCGTGGCTCAATACAGTGGCCGTGGCTCAATACAGTGGCCGTGGCTCAATACAGTGGCCGTGGCTCAATACAGTGGCCGTGGCTCAATACAGTGGCCGTGGCTCAATACAGTGGCCGTGGCTTAATACAGTGGCCGTGGCTCAATGCAGTGGCCATGGCCAATACAGTGGCCGTGAATCAATACAGTGAACGTGGCTCAATTCAGTGGCCACGGTACAGTACAGTGGCCGTGGCTCAGTAGTGGCCATGCCTCAATTCAGTGGCCGTGGCTCAATACAGTGACCGTGGCTCAGTACAGCGGCCGTGGCTCAATACAGCCGCGGTACAGTACAGCGGGCGTGGCTCAGTACAGCGGGCGTGGCTCATACAGTAGCCGTGGCTCAATACAGTGGCCGCGGTACAGTACAGTGGCCGCGGTACAGTACAGTGGCCGTGGCTCAATACAGTGGCCGTGGTTCAGTACAGCGGCCGTGGCTCAGTACAGCGGCCGTGGCTCAGTACAGCGGCCGTGGCTCAATACAGTGGCCGTGGCTCAGTACAGCGGCCGTGGCTCAGTACAGCGGCGGCTCAGTACAGCGGCCGTGGCTCAGTACAGCGGCCGTGGCTCAGTACAGCGGCCGTGCTCAGCACAGCGGCCGTGGCTCAATACAGCGGCCGTGGCTCACAGTGGCCCGTATCAGTGGCCGTGGTCCGCCTCAGTGGCAGCACAGGGCCGCGGAATAGTACAGTGGCCGTGGCTCAGCACACGGCCGTGGCTCAATACAGTGGCCGCGGTACAGCAAATGGCCGTGGATCAACAGTGGCCGAGGCTCATACAGCGGCCGTGGCTCAATACAGTAGCCATGGCTCAATACAGTGGCCGCAGGGGCGGTTCAGTAGCGGCCGCGGCTCAGTACAGCGGCCGTGGCTCAGTACAGTGGCCGTGGCTCATGCAGCAGCCATGGCTCAATACAGACATGGCTCAATACAGTGGCCGCGGTACAGTACGCTGGCCGTGGCTCAATACAGTGGCTGTGGCTCACAATGGCCGTGGCTCAGTTCAGCGGCCGTGGTCAACACAGTGGCCTGGCTCAATACAGTGGCCGCGGTATAGTACAGTGGCCGTGGCTCAATACAGTGGCCATGGCTCAATACAGTGGCCGCGGTACAGTACAGTGGCCGCGGCACCGTACAGCGGTCGTGGCTCAATACAGCTGTGGCTCAATACAGCGGCCGTGGCTCAGTACAGCGGCCGCTCAACATGGTGACCATGGCTCAATACAGTGGCCGCGGTGGTCAGCAGGCGGTGGCTCAGTACAGTGGCGCAGCGGTTCAATACAGTGGCTGCGGCGAGAGTACAGTGGCCGTGGCTCAGTACAGCGGCCGGCTCAATACAGGGCCATGGCTCAATACAGTGGCCGCGTACAGTACAGCGGCCGTGGCTCAATACAGTGGCTGTGGCTCAGTACAGTGGCCGTGGCTCACAGTGGCCGGGCTCAGTACAGTGGTCGTGGCTCAATACAGTGGCCGGCTCAATACAGTGGCCGCGCCCAGTACAGTGGTCGTGGCTGCCCAATACAGTAGCCGCAGTACAGTGGCCGTGGCTGAATACAGTGGCCATGGCTCAATACAGTGGCCGCGGTACAGCAGCGGCCGTGGCTCAATACAGTGGCTGTGGGCTCAGTACAGCGGCCGTGGCTCAATACAGCGCCGCGGCTCAGTACAGTGGTCGCCTCATTACAGTGGCCGCGGCTCAGTACAGTGGTCGTGGCTCGCTCAATACAGTAGCCGCAGTACAGTGGCCGTGGCTCAATACAGTGGCCGCGGTCACACAGTGGCCGCTGCCAAACAGTAGCCGCAGCACAGGCCGTGGCTCAATACAGTGGCCGCGGGCCAGTACAGTGGCCGTGGCTCAGTACAGCGGCCGTGGCTCAGCACAGTGGCCGGCTCAATACAGTGGCCGCGGGTACAGTACAGTGGCCGTGGCTCAGTACAGTGGCCGTGGCTCGGTACAGCGCGTGGCTCAGCACAGTGGCCGGCTCAGCACAGCGGCCGGCTCAGTACAGCGCCGCTCAGTACAGTGGCCGCGGCTCAGTACAGGTCGGGCTCGCTCAATACAGAGCCGCAGTACAGTGGCCGGCTCAGTACAGTGGCCGTGGCTCAGTACAGTGGCCGTGGCTCAATACAGTGGCCGTGGTGCACAGTGGCCGTGGCTCGCCATCACAGTAGCCACAGTACAGCGGCCGTGGTCAGTACAGCGCCGTGCGCAGCACAGTGGCCGTGGCCCAGTACAGTGGCCGCGGCTCAGTACAGTGGTCGGCTCGCTCAATACAGTAGCGCAGCACAGCGGCCGTGGCTCAGCACAGCGGCCGCGGTGCGCAGCGGCTGGCTCAGTACAGTGGCCGTGGCTCAGTACAGTGGCCGTGGCTCATCATGTGGCCGCGGTGCACAGTGGCCGTGGCTCAGTACAGCGGCCGCGGTGCAGTACAGTGGCCGTGGCTCAGCGCCAGCAGCTGCCTCAGCGCAGTGGCTGCGTCAATACAGTGGCCGCGGTGCAGTACAGTGCCGTGGCTCAGTACAGCGGCCGTGGCTCAGCACAGCGGCTGTGGCTCATACAGCGGCCGTGGCTCACGCAGTGGCCGTGCTCAATACAGTGGCCGCAGCTCAATACAGTGGTCGTGGCTCGCTCAATACAGTAGCCGCAGTCAGTGGCCGGGCTCACCAGGCCATGGCTCAATATGGCCGCGGTACACAGTACAGCGGCCGTGGCTCAATACATAGGCCGCGGTGCAGTACCGGGCAGCGGTACAGTACAGCGGCGGCTCAGCAGGCCGTGGCTCAATACAGTGGCCGCAGCTCAGTACAGTGGTCGTGGCTCGCTCATACAGTAGCCGCAGTACAGTGCCGCTCAATACAGTGGCCGCGGTACAGTACAGTGGCCGCTCAATACAGTGGCCGTGGCTCAACAGGGCCGCGGTACAGCACAGTGGCCGGCTCAATACAGTGGCCGCGGTGCACAGTGGCAGCGGCACAGCACAGCGGCCGGCTTAGCACAGCGGCTGCCCAGCACAGCGGCCGGCTCAGCAAAGTGGCCGTGGCTCAATACAGTAGCCGCAGTACAGTGGCCGTGGCTCAACACAGCGGCCGCGTACAGTACAGTGGCCGTCGCTCAATACAGCAGCCGCAGCACAGTGGCCGTGGCTCATTACAGTGGCCGCGGTACAGTACAGCGGCCGTGGCTCAGTACAGCGGCCGTGACTCAGTACAGCGGCCGTGGCCACAGCGGCCGTGCTCAGTACAGTGGCCGTGGCTCAATACAGCGGGCCGTGGCTCAATACAGTGGCCGCGGTGTAGCAGTGGCAGCGGTACAGTACAGCGGCCGTGGCTCAGTACAGCGGCCGTGGCTCAGTACAGCGGCCGTGGCTCAGTACAGCGGTCGTGGCCCCGGGAGAGGGACAAGAAGCTGAGCGCCGCCGTGTCGAGCAGACGGAAATGCCGCCGCTACTGAGGGTGGCACTGGTGGCAGACTCCCTCCCATGGCACCCTAGGGAGGGAGGGAGGGAACAAGAACAACAAGAACACAACAAGGTCACGCAAAGACAGCAGCATCATGCACAGCGGTAGAGTGGCGGCGGTGGCGGCTTCCCTGTTACAGCCGCCACCAAGTAGGAGATGGAGGAGGAGGGAGGAGGAGGAGGAGGTTAAGACTGCGGCGACACACATACCAGCGACGACCACCGCCCACAACACTAATTCAACACGACGACCGCCCGCACCACGACCTACACCTCCGTCATGAGGCCACCATTACACTGAGGGCGGCGGCGGGCGTCTCTGAGGGGGTAGGGGGAGGGGAAGCTTTAATCATCAGAGGCGCCCCTGCGACCTTCACAAACCAACGTGCAGTGAGGGGACAATAAACATGTCAAACTGCCGGTGAATTACTTCCAGCAAACCAGTGCGAATGTCTCAACGCATCCACAGAACCGGCAAAACGGCCACTGGTAACCAAATCAAACTTTCCCCAGAGGCGGCTGTGGACGTGTTTGAGGCGTCGGCCGCTGATTGGTCTAGCGGATGAGGTGTTACTGCGCGACGTGTCCATAAACCGCGACCTGACCAATCACGAAACCGCGACGCGTCCGCCCCCGCCGCCTTCCAACCAATGACGCGCGCTCCCGCAACCACCCGTGGGCTGGAGGCGGCCACTCTGTAATTCCACGTCGAGTGACTTTAGAGACATTGTCTTTGTTCTCGGCGACGCGACAATAAATCACACAACAACAATATTTTCACACATCATAGTCAATATTTCAACCACTCACACATCACAACACAACATAAAAAAAATAACAAGGAATATTTACATGACAATAAAATATTAATAAAGACATTAGAGAAGACAGCTACGCCAACACTCCATCCAGCCCTGCTTCCCGCGTTTGGGCCACAGCGGATAAGTGGGAGGGCGCGTAACATGACCAAGTCTATTTAACATCATTATCAGCAGGGGCCCGCCTGGACAACTTCGGCGACAACTTGACCATTTTTCTAACCATCGCGTTAAGAGGAGCGAGAAGTTTTTTTTTTTTTTCCTTCTTCTCCTTCTCCTTCTTCTTCTTCTTCTTCTTCTCACTTCACTTCTTTTATCATTTTTATTGTATTCCATTGTATTTTGAGGACCCGCTTCTCAGTAGGGAGGAGAAGTTTGTGTGAAAATTCTCTCCCCGAGGCTGACGACAAATTGTGGAGGTGCTGGCGCGGCGGGTGATATTTTTAATGGTTTCTATCGGGTCTTTTCTCTCTTCCCAGCATAACGTGTCTCTGTGTGTACGGGTGTATGTATGCCTGTGTGTACGGGTGTATGTATGCCTGTGTGTACGAAATTATGTGTATGTCAATATGTATGAAATGTGTGTATGTCTGTGATTACGTGTGTGTGTATGGGTGTACGTGGGGTGTGTATGATGCAGTGGGGTTGTGTGTATACTCCTTACACTACACAACTAACCCCACACCCCAATCACGCTTGTAATCTTAGTATAAGAGGTTGTACACACACAGGAGAGGTGAGTGTATCTCAGTTGTACACACACACACACACATGGGGGAGTGATGCCTCGAGTCCCCTTATTCTCTTCCCCTCACCCCCCCCTCTCTTACCCCTCATCCCCTTCTCACCACTTCCAACAGCTTCCCTTTTCATGACACCCCCCACAACCCCTCCTTCACACCACAGCCTCCCCTCCCACAACCCCTCCTTCACACCACAGCCTCCCCTCCCCAACCCCTCCCCTTCACACCACAGCCTCCCCTCCCCTAGCCCTCCTTCACACCACAGCCTCCCCCCACAACCCCTCCTTCACCACAGCCCTCCCCACAACCCCGCCCAACCCCAGCCTCCCCCCACAACCCCTCCTTCACACCACAGCCCCCCTCCCACAACCCCTCCTTCACACCACAGCCTCCTCCTAACCCCTCCTTCACACCACAGCCTCCCCAGCCCCTCCTTCACCCAGCCCCCCCCCCAGCCTCCTCCCCACAGCCCCTCCCCAGCCCTCCTACCCCTCATCCCTCTTACCCCCCTCACCCCTACACACGAGGCTTTGTTTGAGGTGTAATGAGACACAGTTCAACGACACCCAGCTGATGCCTGTTTGCTTGTTTCCTTTTTTTGTTACATTTTGTTTGTTTTTATTTGTTTGGTGTTGGGTAGGGCGCGGGCGTGCTGTGTGTTTGTTTTTTGTTTCTTTCTTCTGCTTGTGTGTTTGTTTTTTGTTTTTATCTCGTCTGTTAGAGTACACGGTGGACAATACCGAGTGAAAGTTCTTTTTAGGGGTGACGATAATTTTTAGAAACAACAACAATAACAATATCACTACTACCAACCAACAACAAGAAAAATAACAGCTACGACATTAAGAAACAAGAACAGTAATAACATAAACATGAACAACGATAAAAAAAACAATAACAACAAGAACAACAACCATGACAAACAAGAAAGCAAATACCAAAAACATTAAGAAATAAAAACACTAATAATAGCAACAACAACAACATTGGTAATAATAATAATAATAATAATAATAATAAATAAATAAAAACAACATCAATAATAACAATCACAGACCTGACCTTTAACAACGAAATTTAAAGGAAATTGGCCCCTTAAAATCTTTCACCTTATAGGAACCTGAAGTGAATTTTAGGTATTACTGTTTTAAGGTATTATTTCAGGTATTAAGGAGATATGATTTTTATGTAGTTAGATACAGCCAATTTATTATGTATTATGAGCTGTAGTCGCATTAAAGACTCATACGTTGGTTACAAAATTCAGTGCAGGTTACAAAATGTCTCCAATTAGCGTACAGGATTTATGGAAGGTTACAAAATTCCTCAAATATGTTCCAAAACTTAAGGTAGGTTACAAATCTCGTCAAAATGGGTTACAGAATTTCAGGGAGGTTACAAAAGAAAATATTATTTATAAAATCATTGCTGGTTACAAAACTCAATGTACTGTAAGTTACAAAAAAGTATTTGAAATCACACAAATACATATTTTTTCAGGTGTATGTTGTTGATAGATTACAGGTACAGTAATTAACAAAATCTGGCGTTACAGTTGGGTTCAGAAACATTCTAATTTCCTTCACTTCAAAACTTTACTGTAGTTATGAACGGGTGGAATTGGGGAGAGTGTCATGGAAGGGTAAAGGGGAGGGTCTCATGGAAGGGAGTGGGGGAGTGAGGTGGAAGATGTCATGGAAGGGTAAGGAGGGGTAGGGAGGTGTCATGGTAGGGGAGGTGTCATGGAAGGTAGGGGAGTGTCATCAGAGAATGAGGTGGGGAGGTGACATGGAAAAGGGGTAGGGGGGGAGGGTGTCATGGAAAGAATGAGGGGAGAGGGGATAGGGGGAGGGTGTCATGGAAGGGTAAGGGAGGGGGAGGGGTGGCGGTGTCATTATACTTCACTAACCACCACCACCACCACCAGCACCATCACAACACCACCACAACTCTGCAGCAGCACCACCACTTCTACAGCACCACAACGCCCTCACAACACCACCACAGCACCTAAATAACGCGACCACAACACCACATCACCACCACTTCGGTACCTGCTTTTGTTGTATCATCAAAACCGTTTTATCGGAAATTATCATGTAAATAGATAAGTAATTACCATTGCAATAAACATAATTGCCAACTAGACATAATCCTGACAGCTCTGTCCTCTTGTTCAACCTTAATACTGTGCAACCCAGGTTGTACTGCTCCCTCATTATACTTATGTCTTTCAATTATATTGTAATTTATGTATATACAGTACTTATAATATAAAAAACTAAAAATAAATAAATAAATAAAATCAATAAATATTGAAGTGATAACCATGGTAACATTATGAGATGTTCTTATTACCACCATGCTATTGTACTATTCCAGATGATACTAAATGTTACATAATACTTCCTTGAGATAAATGTACAGTATATATCAGGTGCAGCTCAGGTTCTCAACTCAGCCATGTTAATATTGTTATTATTAGCCACTCTGTATCTGTGTTCTTCTGGCTAAATAAACTGTTACAATTCAATTCAACTACAACACCACTTTAGCATCAACCATCACCACAGCAGCAGTATGGATCACAGCACCACCACCACCACACCAGCATTACCACCACCACCACCACAGTACCACTACCACAGTACCACCACAGCAGCAGCATGGATCACAGCACCATACTACCACACCACCACCACAGCACCACCACCACAGTACCACCACAGCAGCAGCATGGATCACAGCACCACCACCACCACCACCACAGTTTACTACCACAATTACACCACCACAGCAGCAGCATGGGTCACAGCACCCACCACCACCACACCAGCATTACCACCACCACCACCACAGCACCACCACCACAGTACCACCACAGCAGCAGCATGGATCACAGCACCACCACACCATACCACCACCACCACCACCACCACCACACACAGTACCACTACCACAGTACCACACCACAGCAGCAGCATGGATCACAGCACCATACTACCACACCACCACCACAGCACCACCACAACAGCACCACCATCACAGCACCACCACACCCAGAACTCCACCACCACAGTACCACCACAAGGAACGACCACACCTCCACAGTACCACCACCACAGAGACGACCACACCTCCACAGCACCACTACAGCAGCAGCACCAACCGCACTACCATAGCACTACCACAACAACACCACCACCACAGCATCACCACAGCACCACCACACCTCTACAGCACCACCACCACCACCACCACAACTACCACAACATCATCACCATCACACCACCACCACCACAGCAACACCACCACAACACCACCACCACCACCACTTCAACCACCATACCACCACCACCACAGCACCACCACCACCACCACCACAGCACTACCACCCATGCCACCCATACCACCCACCACCACAGCACCTGCCTTAGCACCACCACCACAGCACCACCACCACACCACCACCACACCACCACCACCACACCACCACCATGGATCACAGTGCTGACGCTGGGCTAATGATGGAGATAAACAAATTACCCCCGTTACTGACAACATACTGAGACGCCCTCACACCCGACCCCGCTATCACCACTTCCCTCTTCCTCTCTCCCCTTCCTCCTCCACCACCACAGCACCACCACCACACCACCACCACACCACCACCACCACACCACCACCATGGATCACAGTGCTGACGCTGGGCTAATGATGGAGATAAACAAATTACCCCCGTTACTGACAACATACTGAGACGCCCTCACACCCGACCCCGCTATCACCACTTCCCTCTTCCTCTCTCCCCTTCCTCCTCTCTTTATTAACCTCTTCTACACCCTCTCATCATTATCTATGGTATTACCGTTGTTTCTGCCTGTTTTAGGTCATATGAATTAGGTTTTATTAGCCCGGGATGGATAACACGGAGGCATTATCCCACGTCTCGTCAGCCTGTCCAACCGGAACGTGATTATCGTTCATCTGGTTGTAAATAACCCGGCCCAAAAAACAACACCTATTTATCCATGAAAAAAATCACCCAAAACAAACTATTTTCATTACTAGACGGACAGATAATACTTACCTACAAAATTCCTAATGGGTAGAAAACACCTAACTCAAAGAGGAGAGGAAACAGGAGAGACATAAGAGTAAATGAGAGAGAGAACGGAAGGCAGTGGAAAACATCTTAGTTGGCAACCCCTGGGAAGAGCTTCACATCGTCATAATAAAAGAGAAACGCGGACTAATTGTTCCCATCAGCAGGTGAGATGTAAAGTTAATGTAATTTGCCCCCTTAGGCAAGACAGGCGCTAAGTGGCAATTATCAGCGTGAAAACTGCCCCCCCCCTCCCCCAGTCCTCCCCCCCCTCATTCTTAGCTTAACGATATCTAACAAGCGACCTGACGACCCTGTTTAGAGATTGAGGGAGGTGAAGGAGGGTGGATGACGGCAGGGGATTCGTACAGAGCACAGGTCTCGTTTTTGGTCAAGTCAATCTGGGTCAGTCCTGAAGCGGCCGGGGGTGGGTGAGTGGGTTAAGACGTGGTGGAGGTGATTACTGTGGGAGATGTTTCAGTTTGTGAGTCAGTCAGTCAGTGAGTCATTCAGTTAGTCAGTCATTTAGTCAGTCGGTTAGTTAGACAGGTAGTCAGTCAGTCAGTAAACTAAGCAATCTGTCAGTCAATCTCTCAGACAGTCAACTAGTCAGTAAGTCAGTCAATCAGTCAGTAAGTCATTCAATCTCCCAGTCAGTCAACTAGTCAGTAAATCAGTCAATCAGTCAGTCAGTCAATCTCCCAGTCAGTTAACCAGTCAGTAAGTCATTCAATCTACCAGTCAGTCAACCAGTCAGTAAGTCATTCAATCTACCAGTCAGTCAACCAGTCAATAAGTCAGTCAATCAGTCAAGTCAATCAGTCGATAATAGTACACATCTGAAAAAAAATTTGCTGGGCACTTTGGGCGTTATCTGGTACTAAACCTAAGGGCCATGTAGGTGTGAGGGATTGAAGGCCATGTAGGTGTGAGGGATTGAGGGCCATGTAGGTGTGAGGGATTGAGGGCCATGTAGGTGTGAGGGATTGAAGGCCATGTAGGTGTGAGGGATTGAGGGCCATGTAGGTGTGAGGGATTGAGGGCCATGTAGGTGTGAGGGATTGAAGGCCATGTAGGTGTGAGGATTGAAGGCCATGTAGGTGCTGAGGGATTGAGGGCCTATGTAGGTGTGAGGATTGAGGGCCATGTAGGTGTGAGGGATTGAAGGCCATGTAGGTGTGTGAGAGATTGAAGGCCATGTAGGTGTAAGGGATTGAGGGCCATGGAGGTGTGAGGATTGAGACCATGGAGGTGTGAGGGATTGAGGGGCCATGTAGGTGTGGGGGATTGAAAAGGGGAGGCCATGTGGGGTGTGAGGATTGAAGGCCATGTAGGTGTGAGATTGAAGCCATGTGGGTGTAAGGATTGAAGGCCATGTAGGTGTAAGGGATTGAAGGCCATGTAGATGTATTGAGGATTGAAGGCCATGGAGGTGTGAGGATTGAAGGCCACGTAGATGTGTGAGGGATTGAAGGCCATGTGGAGGTGTGAGGATTGAAGGCCACGTAGATGTGGGGATTGAAGGCCATGGAGGTGTGAGGGATTGAAGGCCCACGTAGATGTGAGGATTGAGGGTCTATGGGGTGTGAGGATTGAAGGCCACGTAGATGTGAGGATTGAGGGGTCATAGGGGTGTGAGGATTGAAGGCCATGTGGTGTAAGGATTGAAGGCCATGTAGATGTGAGGGATTAGAAGGCCATGGAGGTGTGAGGGATTGAAGGCCACGTAGATGTGAGGGATTGAAGGCCATGGAGGTGTGTGAGGATTGAAGGCCACGTAGATGTGAGGATTGAAGGCCATGGAGGTGTGAGGGATTGAAGGCCACGTAGATGTGAGGGATTGAGGGTGTGGGGTGTGTGAGAGTTGAGAGGCCATGTAGGTGTGAGGATTGAAGGCCATGGAGGTGTGTGTGGGGTTGAAGGCCACGTAGATGTGAGGGATTGAAGGCCATGGAGGTGTGAGGGATTGAAGGCCACGTAGATGTGAGGGATTGAGGGTCATAGAGGTGTGAGGGATTGAAGGCCATGTAGGTGTGAGGGATTGAGGGCCATGTAGGTGTGATGGATTGAGGGATTTTAACATTTATTTTCTCATACTTTTATTTGAGTTTTTATTTAATATTAGTTCTTATGTTCATTTATATTTCAAAACAGCGTTCACAAGCTATAATGAAAAGCTATAACCTCTCTCTCTCCTCTCTCTCTCTCTCTCTCTCTCTCTCTCCAAGTATAAAGCTTCCTAGGGGGTGAGGTTTGGTGTGGCTGAGGGACCAAGGAAGGGCAAATCTCCTTTCTCTCAACACCTCAGTTTGGTCTCCCCCCCACCCACCCTTGAGATCGCGTGTATATGTCTGTCAAGTCAATTTTTTTTATCTATATTCTCTATCTTGAGATCGCGTGTATATGTCTGTCAAGTCAATTTTTTTTATCTATATTCTCTATCTTGTTTTGTTATCTATATTGTAAGTGTTTTGTCTATATTAAAGAGGTTTTAATTATTTTTGTATATTATTTGTCTATTTATTGATGTTTTTGTCAATATTCTAAACGTTTCTATATCATCTATGACTTGTCTCCCATATCTAGAATATAAACGTTTTTAATACATCTTAAATATAAAATTCCTAATAATTACAATAATAACAATAAGAACAACAACAAAGCTAATAATAACTGATAAATACGTCACAATAAACATATAATAACTATGAGGGTTTCCGGGCATGGGATGACATTTATTGATAACTCTTTACCCTTGACCTCAGTTCGACGTCGACTAAAACAAAGGTCACGTGTGTTAAGAACTTAGACAAATCAGGTGTGTGATTTTTGCAAGGATCAGATTAAAACTGTGAACGATAGCGTTGTGAACAGACAGAAAGACAGACAGAAGAGAGACAGAGAGACAGTGAGAGAAGCAACGAGAAAGATATATAGACAGACCGACAGAGAGAAAGTAAAAGAGACAGACCGACAGACAGAGACAGACAGATCAATATAGACGACACACCTCAAAAGTAAGTAAGACCAGCGAAAAATTAGACACCCCAGTTTATTTCACTTCATTAACCATCCCTAACGCTAACAAAATCTAACTTAATCTAATGTTAACTTAACCTAATGCTAACCTAACCTAAAATTCTCTTATTGTTAAATGTAAGGAATGTTAGACTAAAATGGTTACACATATATACGTAAATTAACTTCATGTGAAATAAACTTAGCATTTGTGTTGCATTGAAAAGACAGGAGATTTACTGTAATCTAAAAATAAACTTAATAAATTCGGTGGAAAAAAATTGTCTTTCATCTGCAGGTAGAAAAACAAATCCCTTGGTATTATATTAAAGTAATTTAACTTGATTTCCATCTGAAGAAAAATCACTACACTGACTCCATAAACCATATATTCAGTGTTCTAGTTTTACATTTAAGTTAGATTTAAACATTCTAACTTCACTTCACTTCACCTCACTTCACTTCACTTCACTTCACTTCACTTCACTTCACCTCACTTCACTTCACCTAACCCCAAAGCTAACATGACTACAAGTCTTGAGTTATCTCGGTACCTGGCGTTATCACCGATATGTTCTCAAAGTACTGAAGGATCAACAGTGTTAGTAAGATAATGCAATAAAACAATATCAAATAAAATATTCTCCCGTACAAACCAAGACTCAGGAATCAGCCTTTTTTTTATTTTTTTTAAATTGTCAGTAATACCGCTGCGTTTTTCTTTTAATATATTTTTCAAAGTAAAGATAAATATTGTACTAGTGGACATTCAATCATTCGCATTATTTATCACTTTGGATGTGAATATTTCAATTTTTTTCTCTTTTATAATGATAAATTAATGTAGTGTTGTCTTGACTCACTGTTCACTTACCTTGTACTGTTGTCTTGACTCACTGTTCACTTACCTTGTACTGTTGTCTTAACCTGTAAAAACAAAAACCAGTATTAGAGAAAAATAATTTATTGAGCTGATAAATCAAACCTTTCTAAGAAATTCAATATTTTTTTTACACTGTTGCCATGACAAAAATAAATCAATAAAGATTAAGTCAATTATTCCCTACATAATATTTTGGCTCCCAATGTCTTTCATCCCCCTCCTCCAAAAAAAAAAGATACATAATTCACAAAAAAATAACAAGTAATGCCCCCCCAAAAAAAAACCTATGATTAATGCCACTGATTACTTAACGTTCCTTCGTCAGGTGAGAGAGGTCATCAGTCATTACAGGTTGCTGAGGTATGGTTCATCTTTTATGAATTGTATCTAATAAACTGCCTCCAGAACTATATAATATGAACAGCTCAGTACACATAGGAAGGTGAGAGAAAAAGATATGTCCACGAACTGTGTACAACAGAGGTGCAACCAGGATTTTCTCTGGTGGACAAAGAGACAAGGATCTCCCCCCCAAAGAGTCAAATCCTTCCCTTGTATAATGTAATGTTTCCCTGTGTGGTGAATGACAGGTGATGTCTAGAACAGTCTGCACCTTACTGCTGCCACAACATACCCTCCTCCCCCCCCCCCATCCTGTGTCCACTACTAGTCTACAGACAGACAGACAGTCAGACATGTATCCTCATTTGAAGGGGACGTGTTGCTGTCTGACTCAGTGTGCAGGATTTTTATTTCGGTCTGTTGCATTTTTGCGATTTAGATGGATAAAGGAGTTTTAGCCGAGTCACAACTCTGCGATTTCGACGGTGAAAAGGTTTTCATCAGATGAAATAAGCTGGGGGCTAATCTTCACGCGATCCCATTTTTTTTCCACACAGACAGGGAAGGAAAAGGTCACATTGGGAGTGTCTTGGGTCAGCCCCAGGTGTCAACCACGTGTGTGGGTCAACATCATCTGGCTGTCGTGTTTACCGACAAACAGTGTTGTCGTACCGCCTCTCCTCACCACCAGTGACAATTTACACGCGCTGTTGTTTCTAGACTTATGACAAATGAAGACAGCGTCATCGCGAAAAAAACAACGACTGTGACTTGTATAAAAATTCCTTTATAAAAACATAATTTATTTTCGTAATAGTGAACGAGTCATTGTTGTTAGTTTATAAAAATGTAAACTATAGGAAGGTAAATCATGCTAGTGATTGCAGGAGGAGGCCACTCTGGGGATTAATTCACTCAACAAAGTCAACTACAACAACTTATTTCTAATGGTTTATCACCTAAGGTAAATCAACAAAGAATATTTTATTTAGAAAAGCAGAGAAATGCAGGATGGGGCGTGGCCTGGTAATGTTGCTGGTCATTTATTGGTGGGAGGCGGCGGGGGTGGGCGGGGCCTACCACCATCACGAACTCCCATGATCCTGTGGCTTCATGTGTCGTCCTGCGGTTGGCCAAGATGACACCCCCCCCCTCCCCCGGCCCTCTCGATCCGCGACACCTCCGGAAACTCGCTTAAAGACGCTGACAGACGAGACAGTCTATTCTCCTCCTCCTGCGTCAGCCCAGGCATCAGGTGTGACCCTCTAGGGATATTCACGCGCACTCTGAGCACCTTCCCTCCAGCTCTTTGATTTCTTTGACGAACTCTCCGACAACCGAAGAGTCAATAGCGACGCCCAGACGCACGGGGAGGGTGAGGGGTGGGTGAGGGGGAGAGCAGCCACTGATATCATAAAGGTCTCAGCCAGCTTCCGTGTGTGGTGGTGAGGGTCGTGTGAGAGGACCTGGGCCATGCTGCTGCTCCACTGTTAACGACGGTGAAGGGAAAGTATTGTTTTGTGTGTTGTTGGGGAGGTGTAAGCACTCCCCTCAAACTTATTGCATAGAGGAAGGGGCGCTCTAAACGAGGTTCTGCAACCGAGTGAATCATGATGGTAAACCCCACAAGTTTTCGCTCGTCCTCCAAGCTGCTACCAACACGCAGCGTTACCAGCACCGCGGGGGGAACCTCCGATAAACACACCACAAGAAGCGATACCAAACAAACTGCTACCATTTCTAATACAGACGAAACATTATGAAACAAAGTCACCCTGAACCATCAACAATAAACATTAAAGAAAAAAAACACCAAAACACACACAAACACTCACACATACACTCTCTCGTTGCTTAAAATTGCCTGACGTAACAAAAACAGGAGCGAGATAAGATTGCCTGGGGAGCTGGCACCACTGCTCTCCCCCCCCCCCTACCACCCACCAGCCTTTGGGCTTCGTTAGCAAATGGAAAAAGAACACAGAAAGTTGAGCGCCGCCTTGTTATGCTAATGCCATTGTTTTCAAAGTTTTTTTCCCCCTTTGTGTGGATGTAAGTGCGTGTCTATGTTTATCTAGAGCAAGTGTGTTGGCCACTATGTGCTACCTGTATGTGTGTAAGTGCGTGTAGGCAGGGTGATGGGTGGGTGGCGCGTGTGTGTGTGTGTGTGTGTGTGTACCTGTGAGGTGAGTGAGTGAGTGGGTGGGTGTCCTCCGGGTGTGTGTGTGTGTGTGTACATGTGAGTTGAGTGAGTGAGTGGGTGGGTGTCCTCCGGGTGTGTGTGTCGTGTCTGACTCACTCAGCGGTGACTCCTACAACTAGATGGTTTTCATGGTGGTCGTGTGTGTGTGGTAGAGGAGAGGGGGTTGTGTGTGTATGTAGGGTGGTAGGGTTGTGTGTGTGTGTAGGGTGGTAGGGTTGTGTGTGCAAGTGTGTGTGTTTGGGGTAAATGGGAGAGGCTGAGTGTATGTATGTATGTGTGTGTGTGTGTGTGCGTATTCATGTAAACATAATTAGTATGTCTATGTCTGCATGTACGTAATCAAGTAAAAAACAAGGTAATATACAGACAGACAGACAGACAGACAGATACTAATAGTACAACACAAGAGAACTAGTTAGTGTAGATTGTATTTCACACAATCTGACTCGTCACTGCACGCACGCACGCACATTCCCCACCTCTCTCCCCCCCTCACCGCCATTCTTCCTTTACCCTCACACACATACATCCCCTCCCCCCTCCACGCTTCCCCTTTTTCCCTCCTGGATGGGGAAGGGAGGGAAGGAAGCCCCCAGACACCGCCCTCCCCTGATCAGCTTCATCTGTCACTGTCTGGAAGCCCTGAAGAAACCTCGCGTGGAGAACTCAACTAGGGAGCCTCGCTTGACACCAGATTTGATCAGTTTCTGGGAGAATAGTGAGAGAAGTGGGGAGAGAAATGGTGGGGAGTGGTGGGAGAAGAGGGGAAAGAAGTAGTGGGGAGAATAGTGGTGGGAGAAGTGGGGAGAGAAGCGGTGAGGGAAGTGTGGGGAGAATGCTTGAAGAGGAAATAAATTTACGTTCTAGATGGATGAAATGGAGAAATAATTCGCTTTACAAGATCTCAGTATTTTTGTTGGGAGGGGGTAGGAGGGAGAGGTGGATGGGGAGGAAGGGGAGGTGGAGGGCGAGGAAGAGGAGGGGGAGGGCGAGGAAGGGTAAGGGGTGGAGGGGGAAGGTGGAGGGAGGGAGTGCAGGAAGGAAAGGACATTAGACAAGAAGGGAAGGAAGAGGGAGAGAGAGAAATGTGGGGAAGGAGGAGGGAGGGAGAAAAGACTAGAGGAGGAAGGAAGGGAGGAAGAAAGAACAAAAAGAGGAAGGAAGGAAGAAAAGGAGGAAGGGGAAAGAGAGGGGCGAGGGAATGAGGGCAGGGAGGGTGGGGGGGAAGGGAGGGCGGGCAAGAAGGGAGGGGGAAGTGATGGAGAGATGAGGAAGGAAGAAGAGAGGAAAGAAGGAATGAGGAAGGAGAGAAGGAGGTGTTGATAGAGAAATGGATGGAGGAGGGAGAGAAGAAGGGTAGAAGATAAATCAGGTGCTAATTACTGTTGTGTTAAGGTGTCGTGGACTGGTTACTTGTGAACCTAAATGGACACATCATTATAGCGTGACTTTTGTTTTGCTTTTAGTCTTTTGTTACTGTTTTATGATGATGATGATATTGATAATATTTTTACCGATATAATTGCTATTAAATAATTCGTAGATGTGATCAGAGAGAGAGAGAGAGAGAGAGAGAGAGAGAGAACAGTGCTCAAGTCCAACTGGCTGAAACAACTTTTCTTGGATTTTTGAATTGGAATGTAAAATTTACTCGTTATAAAACTTGCAGGAAAGTTAGAAAAGAACTCGGGGCCAAGGTTGCTGGAACAGAGGTGTGGTGCAGCATGGGATGGGTGGAGGGGGCGGGGTTGATGGAGCGAGTATGATGATTTGATGGGGATAGGATGGGATGGGATGGGAGGGGATGGATGGGGGGGAGGGGAGGGGAGACGGTGGAAGGGAGAAGGTGACAATTTGATGGGGTAGGTATTAGAATGAGGTTTTAGGAAGTGGATGGGAATGAGGAGGGTTAATGGGATGGGGGTAGGATGAGGATAGAAGGGATGGAAGGGGAGTGATGGGGGTAGCGACAGTGAAGGACCGTGATTTAGGACGGCAACACAATATAAAAAATAAGAAGTTCATTGACCTCAGAACGAAAGCATTTACCACACTGTAAACATACAAAAAATATGAACAATTATAAAAAAAAATTATCCCACTTTCTATAATAAATAAAAATAATTGAATTAAACTGACAATAATTCCAAATAAAATAAATCAACTTTTTATTTATTTATTAATACCATAGAAATTAAATCAAAGTCGTTACATCAAACACGAATGCAAACTTGAGATCCAATGAGAAACAGACAGAGTGACGTCATTGAAATAAAGTGACGTCATAACAACAGTGACGTCATGAAAACAAAACTGACACCATAACAACAGTGACGTCATAAAAAACATCCTGACGTCATCATAAAGAAGACTCTCTTAGATTCATTAGATTTTGAGTGACGTCATACAAATAAAACGTTAATCGAATTCATTAGACACAGAAAAGAGAGAAAAAAAAGTCACAGTTATCGACATTAAACACGTATGCAAATTTGAGAGCCCAAGGGAAGCAGACTTTGAGAGTGACGTCATAAATCGAGTCGGGATTTAGTATAGGAGAGAGTCGACCTAAGCGGCTCATCTGTCACTGTCGCCCCACGCCCCAGAGAAAAGGGCTGGAATCAGGTCAGGTCAGGTCAGGTCAGGTCAGGTCAGGTTTGGTTAGGTCAGGTTTAGTAGGTCAGGTCAGGTTTGGTAGGTCAGGTCAGGTTTGGTAGGTCAGGTTGGGTCAGGTCAGGGTTTGGTAGATCAGGTCGAGTTGGGTTAGAGTCGGGTCGGGTTTAGTAGTCAGGTCAGTTCGGTCAGGTTTGGTAGGTCAGGTCGAGTTCAGGTAGTAGGTCAGGTCAGGTCAGGTCAGGTTTAGTAGTCAGGTCAGGTTTGGGTAGTCAGGTCAGGTTGTAGTAGGTTAGGTCAGGTTTGGTAGGTCAGGTCGGGTTTGGTAGGTCAGGTCGGGTTTGGTAGGTCAGGTCGGGTCGGAGCTGCTATGCTGAATTATGCTGAATTTTTTGTAATGTCTGTAGGATTTTATAGTCATTATATATGTACATTCTGTAGTCTTGGAAGCCTTTTGTATTCTCCATAGTCTCCTGGAATCCTTCAACTCTACCTTTTTTTCAGAGTGTGGAAGCCTCCTAGAACCCACTGGAACCCCTATTAAAACGTAGCTGAAACCTTGATGGAACATTCTTTGCTAACACTCAAAGCAAATGCATGATCGTGGTTTTATTAACACCTGTACAAGCGCCTCAACTAACCCCCACCCACCCACCCACCCACCTCCCGGAAGCTCCTACACCCCTATCAGAAGCCTCTAAGATCATCCGAGAAACCTCATATCCTGCCTCTCCCTTGAACTTCCGATGAATTTCAAGGAAGCCCTCAAAGTTGGTCACCATCCAGGAGCCTTACACCCTACGCAGGGAACCTCGTCATGGCGTTTAGGAATTAATGGGAACCTTTTTTTATTTGGAATAAAAACATCTTTCTTTTAATCTATTGTGTAAATTATCATTGAATTTATTGTGAAGGATTTGATGATATACGTACACACATGTACACATATACACACCTTTATGTATACATGGTTTTATATAATTACATAAGTATATTAATTTATATATAGGTATAAACGTGTGTATAAGAGCTCGTAAGTATAGCTATATTATACTTGTAAATACACAAATATTTATACATACTCAGATACACAGAAATATGTATATGTGTACTAATACATGTAAACTTTATTCACACTTATATATTCAATCAAATAAAAATACATAAACACAAAGTCATACATCCAAGTATACATATATGGATGTATATACAGAAAAGCACACACACGTACACACCTCTACACCCCACACTCCCCCACACACCCCCACACCCCAAGCTCTCCACACCCCCTCACACACCCATACTCGATACACTTCCCCCACACCCACCCACTACACACACACCCCACCCCACCCCCACTAGCTCTCCACACCCCCTCACACACCCATACCTCACACACTTCCCCCACCCCCCCACACCCACACAGCACCCCTCTCTATATAACGGCAGTAATATCCGCACACCACACTATTGTTTAAAAGTAATTTTCATGGAAATAAAACTAATATATTGTGTAAATGGTGTATCATTGCCATTTTTTTCACCACTCTCGGTAACATTGCAATATAAGTGAATAATTAACAGTAATATGGAATAGAATGATGTCGAGGTGTATAGCAATTAAGGCATAATATTGAAAGGCTGTCTGTGTTATGGGCGGTGGTTAAGGGGACGAGATAATTTAAGGTTCTTTAATTAAGGAGATGTTAAGTGAAGGTGGGTTTATTTTTAAGTGTTTTTTTTTAAGGTTTTTAAGTACGTGTGTTAATGTTTTAGGGATATAAGAATTAGGGGATAATGTATTAAGGGGGTATAATTTTAAGGATGGTTAAAGTTACCTAATTCTTTCGTCTTTAATTAAAGTATTTGTCATATCATCAATAATAGGTTTTTAAAGTACCATCATTTGTTCTGACTTTAATTAAGGTAATAGTGACTCAATGAAAAGGTTTTAAAGTGTAATATATTTAATTCCCTTTAATTTAGGTAATGATAATTTTTTTTAAGTATTTTAAGATTATATAAATTAACATACAAATTTACCTAAATTAATGTAAGGTTTTAAGAATTTATTTTAAGGAATTTACACTATATAAACAGCAGTGATATAATATGTACCACACATTATATAATTTTCCAGCGCGAATTGGCATATATGTATAGGCAATATATATGACGATAAATGAATTATTATTTACGCCATAATTTCGCGGTGATTCGTCAGATATCGCCAATATTTGAGGTTATATAAAGTATAACTTATATTTTGTTATAGAAATATTTTTGTATGTTATTTCGAATGCGTTTTCGTTACTATATATATTTTGCTTATATAATTCTGTTATAGGGATTTCATATAAATTTGGGTATAGGTCATAAATACATTAATGATATTGGATTAATATATATGAAATTTATATACATTTTTAACACTAGTCGATATATATTGAAAGTAATGTTGTATTGGAATAAAGTTTATATATTTTTGTTAAAGAAATTACAAGAATGAATGATACTTGGAGATAATTTTCAATATATTCAACTCCGTGTTAAGGTAGAGTCTCAGTGTATATTTGATGCACCTAAATTCAACCTAATCTAACCTAACCAAATTAACTAAACTTAACCCAACCCAAACCAAGCCAAACCAAACCTAACCTACCCTTGAGATCATAACAGGACATGTTCTACTCGTGTTTATAGACAGAGTGTAAATATACCATTCATGTTTTAAGTTAAGAGAGAGAGAGAGGTTAGGTTAGGTTATGTTACGTGAGTAGTTAATAGTGTTCTGGCCTGACATGGTGAGTCATCAGAGGGCAGATAACCGTGACTAATGGGCCCGTGGTGACCAGTTATCTACGGCTCATATAAATTTCACTCGCAACTTCTTTTACGTGAGAGAGGGGGTGGGGGTGCGGGGGTGGGATGGGGGGATGAGGGGGGATAGGGTGGTGGGTGTGGGGCAGGTGGGGAGATTGGGGATGGTGTGGAAGGAAGACAAACAGACAGACAGACAGACAGACAGAGACAGACAGACACACACACACACACCGCCAACTAAAGGAGGTTACTACGAACATTTTTAACCGAATTGTATTTTTTCTCTCCCTAACTGTAACTTACAGCTGTTTAAAAGCCGCGTCAATAGACAGGTAAAATATCCAGTAGTGCTGTCTATCTGCTGTCTCATATCCGCCCTAATGAGTTTAACCTCACCTGACTCCCGTGGTGACCTGCCTGGGTGTTGTGTTGTTGAGACTGAATAAAATAGCAATGTGTGTGTGTGGGGAGGGGGCGTGTGTGTGTGGGGGTGTTTTGTGTGTGTGTGGGAGGGTGTGGGTGTGGGGGTGTGTGTGGTGGGGGTGTGTGTTTGTATGAGTGTGTCAGTATTAGGTGTTAGTTGTGGGTGTGCGTTGTTTGTTTGTATGTGTGTAAATGCAGCGTATATGTATGTGTGGGGGGTGTGTATGCATGTATATAAAGAAGAATTCATGTATGTAGGGGGGGAGTGTTTATGTGTGTATAGGGGGTGTATATATATATATGAGGGGGGGGGGTGTTGGTTCATTAGTTCCTATATTGCTTTTCAATCTACCCTACTGTATATATGATCCTATATCCATTAATAAGTAAAATAAATAAATAAACAAAAGAATAAATTAAATATGTAAAAACGAAAATAAATAACACAGAAAAGTGAAAAAATATAGATATTTTCTCTTTCTCTTTCTCTCTCTCTCATTCTCTTCCTATCTCTGCATTCGTTACATTCACCATCATCATTATTCCTCATCTCTCTCTCTTCCTTTATCCGCAGTCACTCATTTCCTCACATTCCTCCCCCTTCCTAATATTTCATTAAATCTCTCTCCATCTCTCTCTCTCTCTCTTTCTCTGTCTTACTGTTTTTATCTTTATTATTTATTATCTTAGTATTATTCTTATTCTTACATTCTTACTAATCATTTTTTTGTATTTTTTAATTGAATTTTTATCCTTATTTCATATTTTTTGTTTTTCATTCGTATTATTTTTTATTTATTTTATTTTCTGTTCTTCTGATCTTTAAGTAAGTAATGATCTGGAATATGAGTTCCACCTGAAGATTAACCACCCTAACCTAACCTAACCCCAGGTAATAAACAGGTGATCTAACATACAAAACAAACTTCACTAATAACGAATCAGAATAAACTCCTAAAGAATCGTTACTCATTTGGGTTTTTTTTTATCTTCAGGCATTTATTGTTAAGAATTATCACGTAGTTTTAATGCTATTTGACTTGCGAGTAATTTGGAATCCGTGAGGGTAAGGGGGGGAGGTGGGGGGGGGGCGGGAGGTGGGGGAAGCGGGGGAGGGAGTGGGGGGAGGAGGGGAGGGAGGGTGGGGGTGGCTAAGAGTGCTATAGCAAAGGGTCTCGTTAATTGATGGCCAGAGCTGAGAGACAGACACTCACACGGACAAATAAAGAGAAATGGGAAAGGGAAATAGACAGAATAATGAATGGATAGGTCAATAGATAGATGGATAAACAGAGAGAGAGAGACAGAGAGAGAGAGAGAGAGAGAGAGAGAGAGAGAGAGAGAGAGAGAGACAAAGAGAGAGAAAAGAAAGAGAGAGAGAGAAAGAAAAATGAGAGAGAGAGAGAGAGAGGGAGAGAGAGAGTGAAAGAGAGAGAGAGAAGAGGCGTGTGGGCGTGGTAGAAGAGGCAGGGTAACCCACGCCCATAAAAACATTCATCAAGTGGTCGTTTCGTCTCCAGTGCATTTTCCAGCTTCCAGACGAGTGATGGATGAACCAGGGGGAATCTCTCTCTCTCTCTCTCTCCTATCTTTCTTTCTCTTTCTTTGTTTTTGTCTCTCTTTCTCTACTGTCTTCCTTTCACTTTCATCATCTTTCTCTATTTTCTTTCTCTTTCTCTCTCTTCTTTATCTCTCTCTCTCTCTCTTTTGTCTGCTAGTGTCTTCCTTTCTCTTTTTCTGTCCCTCTCTGCCTCTCTTTTTCTAATTTCCTTCTTTCTCTCTCTCCGTATTGTCTGTGTTTCTTTCTCTGTCTTTCTGTCTATCTATTTGTCTGTCTTACATACTCTTGTTATTCTCTCCCTCTGTCTATTTCTCCATTCTTCTTCTTCGTCTTCCCTCTTTTTCTCATCTCGGTCAGTCTATCTGTCTGTCTGTCTGTCTGTCTGTCTGTCTGTCTGTCTCCGTTCTCCTACTCTGCTATCAACACTAGCCTTTTAACACACACACACACACACACACACACACACACACACACACACACACACACACTCAAATAACCCGCACCAGACCAAATTACACATAGTAGTGATAATAATAAAAATAGTATCAGTATTAGACTAAGTAAATCACCGCCAACTTAGTAAAATTTAATTTAATTTTTTTTTTCCACCCAAACATTTAATTTGGATTTTAACGCCGCTTAATATTAGTGTAGACCGCGCGAGAAATTGACCCATTATGACGGTAAACCCCGGGATGGGAATGTCCAAATAATTATGGTGTCCGGTTAATGTTGTTTAATTAATTATGGTGTCCGGTTAATGTTGTTTAATTAATTATGGTGTCCGGTTAATGTTGTTTAATTAATTATGGTGTCCGGTTAATGTTGTTTAATTAATTATGGTGTCCGGTTGATGTTGTCTAATTAATTAGGGTGTCCTGTCAATGTTGTCTAATTAATTATGGTGTCCGGTTACTGTTTAATTAATTATGGTGTCCGGTTAATGTTGTTCAATTATGGTGTCCGGTTAATGTTGTTTAATTAATTATGGTGTCCGGTTAATGTTGTTTAATTAATTATGGTGTCCGGTTGATGTTGTCTAATTAATTAGGGTGTCCTGTCAATGTTGTCTAATTAATTATGGTGTCCGGTTAATGTTGTTCAATTAATTATGGTGTCCGGTTGATGTTGTCTAATTAATTATGGTGTCCGGTTAATGTTCAATTGATTATGGCGTCCGGTTAATGTTGTTTACTAATTATGGTGTTCGGTTAATGTTGTTCATTTGAGAAAATTAATTACGTCGTCTTATTTAAAAATTTCTCTAAATAACCTACCCTACCCTACCCTACCCTACCCTACCCTAACCCACCCTACCCTACCCTACCCTACCCTAACCTAACCCACCCTACCCTACCCTACCCTAACCATAAACGAAAATCAATTGTACCATTTATATGTTTACTCAATTTTACGGACTTACAACAACGACAAATACAACAACTACAAAAACAATTAAAATAACTAAAGACGACAACTACAACAACAACAATCACTACAACCATTACAACAACAATCACTACAACCATTACAACAACAATCACTACAACCATTACAACAACAATCACTACAACCATTACAACAACAATCACTACAACCGTTACAACAACAATCACTACAACCATTACAACAACAATCACTACAACCATTACAACAACAATCACTACAACCATTACAACAACAATCACTACAACCATTACAACAACAATCACTACAACCATTACAACAACAATCACTACAACCATTACAACAACAATCACTACAACCATTACAACAACAATCACTACAACCATTACAACAACAATCACTACAACCATTACAACAACAATCACTACAACCATTACAACAACAATCACTACAACCATTACAACAACAATCACTCATAACTGACACAATAGTCTATCACAATTTAGGGTTTAATCGACTGACTATTTTATATATTAATTGCTATAAATAATTATATAATTAAATTACATGAGTCATGATTAATTGAGATAATTAGATAAAGTAATTATATGAGCAATAATTTAGTGATATAATCAATAACATGATAATTATGTTAACTATAAGTGAAAAAAAATTGTTTTAACCTTTATGATTATTGTTAATGTTAAATTAGATGTGATTAACTGGATTAGGTTAGGTTAGGTTAGGTTAGGTTAGGTTAGGTTAGGTTAGGGTGGGTTAGGTTAGGTTAGGGTAGGGTAGGTTAGGTTAGGTTAGGTTAGGTTAGCGTAGGGTAGGGTGGGTTAGGTTAGGTTAGGTTAGGTTAGATTAGGTTAGGTTAGGTTAGGTTAGGTTAGGTAACCTCTGTCTCCTCTTCTTTGCCGGTGCTATATACGCCCTTTGTACAGACATGAAAATCTTTACTACAGACAGACAAGACAGACAGACAAGACAGACAGACAAGACAGACAAGACAAGACAGACAAGACATACAGACAGACAAGACAGACAAGACAGACCAAAGACACAGACACTTCACCCCCCCCTGCAAGCCACACAAAGCAGAACCTAGAAAGTGTATGTATGTATGTATATGTACTGTATGTATGTATGTGCAGTATGTATCTATGTATCTATGTATGTATGTATGTACATGTGTATGTATGTATGCACGTGTGTATGTATGTATGTATATATGTGTGTGTGTGTAGAAATCATTAAGCGGGTGTCCTGGCTGGTTCATCTCCCCACCCTTACTCCTATTGCAGGCATCCCTCACCGCATTTTTCCCTCCCCACTAAATTGTTCTTCGAAATTTAGCTTCCCGGGTTTTGCAATTTCTGTAGCCTCTGTTATAGCCATCCTCATTTATAAATTTGCATGTTATTTTCACAATTTGCATTTTATTTCTACCTTTTTTTTTATTGGTTTTTGCATGTCATTTTCGCATCGTTTTTATTTTATTTGTTGATACTTTGTTATGTTATTTTAATTATGTTATGTTATTGTCATGTTATTTTAATTGTTATGTTATTTATATTATTGTCATGTTATTTTAATTGTTATGTTATTTATATTATTGACATGTTATTTTAATTATGTTATTTATATTATTGTCATGTTATTTATATTGTTGTGTTATTTATACTGTTGTCGTGTTATTTTAATTATCATGTTATTTTTAATGTTATGTTATTTTTATTGTCATGGTATTTATACTGTTGTGTTATTTATATTATTATCATGATATTTATATTATTGTCGTGTTATTTTAATTATCATGTTATTTATACTGTTGTCATGTTATTTTAATTATTATGTTACTTTTATTGTCATGTTATTTATATTATTTTCATGTTATATTAAATATCATGTTATTTTTATTGTCATGTTATTTAAATTGTTATCTATATTGTTGTCATGTTATTTTAATTATCATGGTATTTATACTGTTGTCATGTTATTTATATTATTGTCATGTTATTTATAATATTGTCATATTATTTTTAGCACTTAACATGTTAGTGTAATTGTCATATCTTAAACTGTAATTCTATTTTAAATACCATGTTTTTTTTTTTGCAATTAATGTTATTTTTACCATTTAAGTCTTATATATATATATATATATATATATATATATATATATATATATATATATATATATATATATATATATATATATATATATATATATATATATATATATATATATATATATATATATATATATATATATATATATATATATATATATATTATTAATGGTCCACTTTTACAATATTCATAACAATTTTACAATCACTATAATTTCAACCCTTGATTTCTTTTTGTCACCATTTTCATTTGAGTTTCATATTATTACAATCAATGTCAAAATAAATGTGGTGTAACACTTGATTTCGTCTCTTATCTATAATGCTGAGGCTGATTGACGTTTGTGTTATGTAATGTAATAAACTTATAGCAAGAACAATAACATGTAAATAGGACAATTGCGTGAGGAAATAATATCACACAACAAAGACACATGTGTTGAGCAATATCTCACAACAAAGACAATAGCGTGTAAGTTGAGCAATATCACACAACAAGGACAATAGCGTGTAAGTTGAGCAATATTCACAACAAAGACAATAGCGTATAAGTTGAGCACACACAACAAGGACAATAGCGTGTAAGTTGAGCCATCACAACAAAGACAATAGCGTGTAAGTTGACAATATCACACAACAACAAGGACAATAGTGTAAGTGAGCAATATCACACAAAACAATAGCGTATGAGTTGAGCAATATCACACAAGAGACAATAGCGTGTAAGTTGAGCAATATCACAACAAGGACAATAGTGTAAGTTGAGCAATATCACACAAGGACAATAGCGTGTAAGTTGGGCAATATCACCAACAGGACAATAGCGTGTAAGTTGAGCAATATCACACAACAAGGACAATAGCGTGTAAGTTGAGCAATATCACTAAAGGACAATAGCGTGTAAGTTAGCAATATCACAAAAGACAATAAGTGTGATTGAGCAATATCACACAACGGAACAATGCGTGTAAGTTGAGCAATATCACTAACAAGACAATAGGCGTAAGTTGAGCAATATCACTAACAGGACAATAGCGTGTAAGTTGAGCAATATCACACAACAAGGACAATAGCGTGTAAGTTGAGCAATATCCACAACAAAGACAATAGAGTATGGGTTAGCAATATCACAACAAGGACAATAGCGTGTAGTTGAGCAATATCCACAACAAAGACAATAGCGTGTAAGTTGAGCAATATCCAACAAAGACAATAGCGTGTAAGTTGAGCAATATCACAACAAGAGACAATGGCGTGTAAGTTGAGCAATATCACACAAAAAGACAATAGCGTGTAAGTTGAGCAATATCACTAACAAGGACAATAGCGTGTAAGTTGAGCAATATCCTAACAAAGACAATAGCGTGTAAGTTGAGCAATATCACACAACAAAGACAATAGCGTGTAAGTTGAGCAATATCACAACAAAGACAATAGCGTGTAAGTTGAGCAATATCACTAAGAGACAATAGCGTGTAAGTTGAGCAATATCACACAACAAGACAATAGCGTGTAAGTTGAGCAATATCAAACAAAGACAATAGCGTGTAAGTTGAGCAATATCACACAACAAAGACAATATGGATTGATATCACAAAGACAATAGCGTGTGATTGAGCAATATCACCAGGACAATGGTGTAAGTTGAGCAATATCACAAAAAGACAATAGCGTGTAAGTTGAGCAATATCACTAAAGGACAATAAGTAAGTTGAGCAATATCACACAACAGGACAATAGCGTGTAAGTTGAGCAATATCACAACAGACAATAGCGTATGAGCAATATCACAACAAAGACAATAGCGTGTGAGTGAGCAATATCACTACAAGGACAATAGTGTAAGTTGAAATATCACAACAAGGACAATAGCGTGTAAGTTGAGCAATATCACACAACAAGACAATAGCGTGTAAGTTGAGCAATATCACAACAAAGACAATAGCGTGTAAGTTGAGCAATATCACACAACAAAGACAATAGCGTAAGTTGAGCAATATCACAACAAGAGACAATAGCGTGTAAGTTGGAGCAATATCACCAACAAAGACAATAGCGTATAAGTTGAGCAATATCCTACAAGGACAATAGCGTATAGTTGACATATCACACAACAAGGACAATAGCGTGTAAGTTGAGCAATATCACTAACAAAGACAATAGCGTGTAAGTTGAGCAATATCACACAACAAAGACAATAGCGTGTAAGTTGAGCAATATCACACAACAAAGACAATAGCGTGTAAGTTGAGCAATATCACAACAAAGAATATAGCGTGTAAGTTGAGCAATATCCCAACAAAGACAATAGCGTGTAAGGTTGAGCAATATCACACAACAAAGACAATAGCGTGTAAGTTGAGCAATATCACACAACAAGACAATAGCGTGGATTGAGCAATATCACAACAAGGACAATAGCGTGTAAGTTGAGCAATATCACAACAAAGACAATAGCGTGTAAGTTGAGCAATATCCACAACAAAGACAATAGCGTTAAGTTGAGCAATATCACACAACAAAGACAATAGCGTGTAAGTTGAGCAATATCACCAACAAAGACAATAGCGTGTAAGGTTGGCAATATCCACAACAAAGACAATAGCGTGTAAGTTGAGCAATATCACAAACAAAGACAATAGCGTATAAGTTGAGCAATATCACCAACAAGGAACAATAGCGTGTAAGTTGAGCAATAACTCACAACAGACAATAGCGTGTAAGTTGAATATCACACAACAAGACAATAGCGTGAAGTTGAGCAATATCACACAACAAAGACAATGTAAGTTGAGCAATATCACACAAAAGACAATATCAAATTTGACATATCACACAACAAAGACAATAGCGTGTAAGTTGAGCAATATCTCACAACAAAGACAATAGCGTGTAAGTTGAGCAATATCTCACAACAAAGACAATAGCGTGTAAGTTGAGCAATATCTCACAACAAAGACAATAGCGTGTAAGTTGAGCAATATCACTCAACAAAGACAATAGCGTGTAAGTTGAGCAATATCACACTACAAGGACAATAGCGTGTAAGTTGAGCAATATCACTCAACAAAGACAATAGCGTGTAAGTTGAGCAATATCACACAACAAAGACAATAGCGTGTAAGTTGAGCAATATCACTCAACAAAGACAATAGCGTGTAAGTTGAGCAATATCTCACAACAAAGACAATAGCGTGTAAGTTGAGCAATATCTCACAACAAAGACAATAGCGTGTAAGTTGATCAATATCACACAACAAAGACAATAGCGTGTAAGTTGAGCAATATCACTCAACAAAGACAATAGCGTGTAAGTTGAGCAATATCTCACAACAAAGACAATAGCGTGTAAGTTGAACAATATCACTAACAAGGACAATAGCGTGTAAGTTGAGCAATATCACACAACAAGGACAATAGCGTGCAGTAAAAGCAACAGCGTGCATCAAAAAATATTAACATGCAATAGAAGTTTTAAGGTGCAAGAACTAGGGTGCAACAGAATCAATAACTTGCAGGTAATAGCGTATAACAGAAGGGTAAATACTGTAACACTCGTACATGTATGGAAGAAGAACAATAACAATGCAACATGAACAATTGCGTTCAACATAAACAAAAGCCTACAGCAAGAACAAATGTTGGCAGGAACAAAACATCGTGCAAAAGGAGAACAATAGATTGCAACAAGAACAGTTTCCTTGCAATGAGAACAACAACAATACAACTTGCAAATAAAAACACGATCTTTGCAACAAGAACAGTATCAAGCAACAAGAACAACCAACAGGAGCGTAGGACGAAGAACAGTACCGCACAAGAACAATAGATCACACAACAAAAGCAACAGTGTGTGTGTGCAACAACAAGGAAAAACAACAACAACAGAAAAAACATATTAGAGCGTGCAACAAAGGCAATAGAGCGGTGCAACGAGAGTAACAACCAACCCAACAAGACTTACTCCGTATTGCAACAGGAGAGAGAGAGTAAAAAAAAAAACCCCACACAGCATTGGTAATCAAGGTAATGTATGTTATATGTAAAAGACACACTTGCTACGTCCAGCCAGAATACATTGCCTCACCTCCCACCCTCTCAAAAGACGACCACTCACAACACCTGCCTGTGCTTGCAATCAATCCGGGTGATGGAACAGTAGAACATGACAAGAAAAATATAAATCAAATAATGTAACACGTTTGGTAGTAACGTCTAGATATTAAATACAACTATACAACTACTACCACCTCCTCCTCTTCCACTGCCTCCATCTTTCCTCTTCCTTCTTTTCCATAGTAAGAAGAGAGATTATGTAATATTTAAGGAGAAAATTACACGTGGAGGTTAGGTTAAGGTGGGTTGGGTTAGGTTAGGTTAAGGTGGGTTGGGTTAGGTTAGGTTAAGGTGGGTTGGGTTAGGTTAGGTTAAGGTGGGTTGGGTTAGGTTAGGTTAAGGTGGGTTGGGTTAGGTTAGGTTACTGGGACTGATGCTGAGACCAAAAGTATCTTCTTCATTATCTTGTTCCAGCGACGAGCATTATAGTCTGTGTCACGTTCACACACACACACACACACACACACACACACACACACACTTACACACTTACACCTACTTAAAACAAAACCATCGGAATAAAACCTGATTTGAATACATAATCAAACAAAATCTCGATATTCTTAGCCAATAAGTAAGTAAATAAGTAAGTAAGTGAGTAAGTGAGTGAAGTCGATAATAATAATAATAATGATGATAATAATAACAAAATCATATTATTTTCTAAACTAAAACTTGATTAAAAATAAGTTCGATGATTCTATATATTAATTGTACTTACAGTCAGTGAACCTTTTATCAATATTATTATTATTATCATTATTATTATCATTATTTTTATTATTATTATTATTATTATTATTATTATTATTATTATTATTTTATACTATTATTATTATTATTATTATTTATCACTATTATTATCAATATTATTATTATTATCATTATTATTATCATTATTTTTATTATTATTATTATTATTATTATTATTATTATTATTATTATTATTATTATTATTATTATTATTATTACAGTTATTTTATTTTTTATTATTATTATCATTATTTTTATTATTATTATTATTATTATTATTATTATTATTATTATTATCACACCTAAGAAACCAAAATAAAACACGCACTTGAGGGATAAACTTGAGGAGATAAGGAGGACGGTGATAACTGGGGTGATAACGGTGATAAAACAATTAGTAAGAGATAAGAGAGACAAATGAGAGATAAGTCTATAGTAACCTACTTTATAGTGAGACAGAGAGAGAGAATTCTTTACCGTAAGGAATATAGATGATACAAGCCGCGCCATCATCTGTTAGCGGCGCGGGGACGGAGGTGGTAGTGGTGGTGGTAGTGGTGGTGGTGGTGGTGGTGGTGGTAGAGGTAAATTGATTAAATATTATTGTTGTTATTATTATTGTTAGTTTTTGTTATTATTCACTCTTTCCTTGCCTTTTATCTCTCGCTTATTCTATGGTTCCTTCATATGTTCACTCTCTCTTTCTCTTTCTTATCACTTTCTCTCTTTCTCTCTCTTTATCATTCTCTCTATCTACTTTCTATCACCCTAACTTAGTGTCTCTTTCCCTTCTTCTCTCTTCTCCTCCTATCTCTTCCGTCTTATCATTCTCTCATCTTTTCCTACTCCTCCTCCATCTCCCTTCTGCTCTTCCTCCCTCCTCCTACCCTCTTTCCTCCTCCCTGTTCTCTCTCTCTCCCCTCCTCCATCTCCCCTCAGGTCAATTACCTCACCTTCTCGGTCAGGTACTTAAGTCTTTACCAAGTAACTCCTCTCCTTCCCTCCCCCTCCCTACCCCTCCTCCCGACCCCCCCATTCCCTCCTCCTCCTCCTCCCCTTCCACTCCATGCACTTCTTCCCCCCCCTCTCACTTCCAATTTCTTCTATTTTCTGAACTCTCCCCCTCCTTCCTTCCTCCCCTCCCTTCCTTCTCGCCAATCTTTCCTTCCTTCCTCCCTTTCATCCCTTCCTTCCTTTCATCATACCCTCTCCTCCATCTCTAACCCCCCCTCCTTTATCTCTTTCTCTCGTTTCCTCATTTTTTACCCTACTCCCCTCCTTCCTTCCTCCTCCCTCCTCGTCTCTCATTCAGCTATCCTCCTTCTTCTTCTTCCTTTCCTTCTGTTTCTCCCTCTTTCCCTCCTCATCCGGTGCCCCTTCCTCGAGGTTTGTCTTCTCTCCCTCTTTCTTAAACCTCCTTCCCCTCTCCATGTCCCCCTCCTCTTCTCTCTCTCTACCTCATCTCCCTCCTTTCCCTTCTCAAATCTCCCTTATCTCCCTTTATATAAATCTCCTCTTTTTTCTTACCCCCTCTCTCCCTTCCCTCTCAGACCACTCTCTTATTTCTCTGTTCCCTCCCCTTCCAACCTTGTCTACGTACCCTTCCCTCTCCTATTCCTGAATTCCCTCTCCATTCTTATCTTTCTCAGGCCTCCTCCCCTTCCTATCCACTCATCCCTCCCCTCTCCTCCCCTCCCCCTCTATCCCCTTCCTCTCCTCACCTCCCTCTCATCCCCTCGTGAAGCAACATCTCTCCCTCCACCTCTCCCCCCTCCCTCTCATCCCCTCGTGAAGCAGCATCCCTCTCAGCATACAGTGGGGCCAAGATGAGGTCTTTGTCTGGTTAATTGGTGGCAACTCGTGGCCTCCTCGGAGGACCCTCGGCTGCCTGTCCTCGCAAATAACCTCATTGGGGCCGTCATCCCTGCCTACAGCCAACTTCAATTTACTCCCCGCTCTTGGAGGAGGAGGAGGAGGAGGAGGAGGAAGAGGTAGTGGTGGGGAGGGAAGGAGTAGAGATGGGGTTATGCAGGTGCTTCTTATTATGGAGAGGAGGAGGAGGAGGAGGAGGAGGAGGTGGTGGTGGTGGTAGTGGAGGAGGAAGATGAAGAGGAGGAGGAGAAGGAGGAGGTGGAGGTAGTGGAGGAGGAGGTAGTGGTGGTGGTAGAAGAGGAGGAGTTGGAGGAAAAGGAGATGGAGGTGGGAGAGAAGGACGGAAGGAAGGAAGGGGGGATGCAGAGATGGGGTTATGCAGGTCCTTCTTACTATGGAAAAGGAGGAAGAGGAAAGATGGAGGCAGTGGAAGAGGAGGTGGTAGTGGTTGCATAGTTGTATGGTTGTGTGGTTGCATGATTGCGTGGTTGTGTGGTTCCATGAATGTATGATTGCGTGATTGCATGGTTGTGTGGTTGCATAGTTGTATGGTTGTGTTGCTGCATGGTTGTGTGGTTACGTGGTGTGTGGGTGCATGATTGTGTAGTTGCGTGGTTGTATGTATATCTCTCTCCATCCCTCCTCCCTTTCTCTCCTATCCTCCTTCTATCGCCCTTCCTCCTTCCCCTTCTCCACCCCCCCTATGTTCCCTCCCTTTATCCTCTCCAGCAAGCAAGTAAGCAACACACACACACACACGCACACACACACACACGCACACGCACACACACACACGCACACCTCTCCTTCATTCCTACTCCTCCACTTTTACTAATTTTCCCTAACACATCTACATCCTCTTGATATACTATATCTCTTTCATTATTTCTCTCTCTCCCCTCTCCCTCATCCTCTCCCTCATCCTCTCTCTCTCTCTCTCTCTCTCTTTTACACCCCACTCATTATATTCTCTCCTTGCAATAATAATAATAATAATAATAATAATAATAATAATAATAATAATAATAATAATAATAATAATAATAATAATAAACACACCTACCCTTAGATATTTCACAAAATATTCAATAGTTTCGCTTAATACTCCCAAGTGTTCCTTCAAGACGATACAAAATCTTGACAACAATATACAGACTTTTTTCCATAAGAAACAACAACGATAATACTTAAAATGTTACTTAAAGGAGCTTCAAAATTTCTCCTGAACATTTTTACCTGTTTTGTTTTTTTTATAAACGAAACTTAATATTTTTACATAAGATTTTTTTTTTTACTTATTTGAAAATCTATACCCAAGAATTTTTTTAGTCAATCTCCCAAATTATTTTATTACTTAAGAAACTACAACATTCTACCAAGCAGAGAAAATTTTTAACCGGGAAATTATCAACTTCATTTTCTTCCCACTAATATTCTCAAGAAGTACAGGTGACAAAACTCAGGTAAGTAAAGACAGAACAGGTTAATTACTATCGAACTTAACTATAGACAAACGACCTCGAACAATGTATCAAATTTCGTTTAGATGTTGACGTCAAATCTTTTCCAAGTTATTAAATGGACAAGACTCATTATTTGGACAGACGAACATACACAGGTAACGCTATATACCCCACAGTGTAATAGAGGAGTATAATAAGTTGTATATGAAATGACCATATTCCGTATCCTTATCTTCAGTGTAAAATTCCCCCACCCTTTCAGTAAATTTCCCTGATCTGACAACTATTTCCCTAGCTTCACAGTATATAATCGCTTTCTCCTTTAGCAAAGATTCCCTACCCCCTCCTCCAGTCCCCAGGCAAATATTCCCCTACCCTCCAACAATATATCCCCACACTAGACATAAATTCCCGTCCCCCCAAAAAAAAAAATCCCCACACACTTATGAAAATTGCCCCATCCTCCTACAGAACTCCCTCCTCCCTCCCTCCCTCCCTCCCCAATCCCACACAAAATTCCCCCACTCTCAGACAAAAAAAATTCCCCGCCAACGTACTTTGCACCACTCCAGGCTTGCAGTTCGTCCCTAGTGTCAGTGAAGTTGGTGGTGGTGGTGGTAGTAGTGATGATGGTGGTAGTTGTGGTGGTGGTAGTAGTGGTGATGGTGGTAGTTGTGGTGGTGGGGGTGGTGTTGGTAGTAGTGGTGATGGTGGTGGTGGTAGTATTGATGATGGTGGTGGTGGGGGTGGTGTTGGTAGTAGTGGTGATGGTGGTGGTGGTAGGAATGATCGTGATGGTGGTAGTAGTAGTAGTAGTAGCAATGGTGGTAGTAGTAGTAGTGGTGGTGGTGGTGGTGTGTGGGTGAGGGGTAAATCTTCTGAGTGAGGTCTTGGTAGGGCCGGGGACAAGTGGGCTGAATTAGAGCCAAGATTGTGAACAATACTCAATGCAAATGACTAGCCTTTAGCGGCCAGAGTGACGCACAATGGACCAGCGAGTGTGATATCTTGTACCAACCCTCGCTCATGGGCGGCCTGGGTGGGCGGGGGAGGTGAGTGGGTGGGCGGGGTAGAGGAGATGCAGAGAGAGTGTGTGTGTGTGTGTGTGGTGGAGGTGAGGTGGAGAGGTGAGGGGGAGTGGTGAGGGAAGAGAGGAGTGGTGGATGGATGTTAGAAAGAGTGGGGTGGAGTGGGGTGAGTGGGGAGAGAGGAGCAGTAGTGAGGGGAGAAGAGGATGATATTTATGATGGATTGGGAGGAGTTGGGTGAGTGGGTGGGGAGGAATAGGTTGGGGAGAATGGGGATAAGTGGGGATGGGTGGGGGATGGGTGGGGGGATGGGTGGGGGAGTGGGGGGTGTGTTGGATGAGGTGTTGAGTTTAAGGGTGGGGTGAGGAGAGGTGGGTATATGTACGTTGGTGTACGGGTGGATGAACAGGTGGATGAAGGTGTGGTGGATGTGTAATCGGATGTGCAAGGTGTGTGTGTGTGGGTGTATGAAAGAATACCAGCGAGAAGAAGTCTGTGTGTGAGAGAGTGTGTGTGATGCTTGGACCTGTAGGAAGCTGTAGGACCTGACACCTGCAAGGAGAGAGACACTGGTATCCTTACTCTGATCTACACGACACACCTTCCCTACACACATATACGATACACACGACACACCTCAACACACACACACACACACACACACACACACACACTACATCCTTGACCACCGAAGGGTCAAGAAGTACCTGGCTGCTCCTCTCGGAGCAGCCAGGTCAACTGTTAAGTTGGCCCATACCAACCCCCTCCCCTGAACCCTCCTCCCCACCGGAATATCAACAAGTTCTCGCCAGAAGTTACAATTTCATTTATGAAAGGAACGGAACCAGTGTTAAGCAGAGGTGAACAATGGTGAACAGTGCTTAAGTCAGTGAGAACAACTCAACAGTAACAGTCGTACCCAAGTTAACCTTCACACTGTGAGGTCCCAGGTACCCAGTGATAACGGCCCCCGCGAGACCCAACAACAACCACCGATGTGTTAACCCGTCTACGATAGGAAGGCCTGGGACCAAACCTCACTCATATAACACCATCTGTGAGGGAATTACTACACCACATGTCCCTCATAACACCATATGTGAGGGAATTACTACACCACGTCAAGTCCCTCATCACACCATCTGTGAGGGAATTACTACACCACGTGAGGTCCCTCATAACACCATCTGTGAGGGAATTACTACACCACGTGAGGTCCCTCATAACACCATCTGTGAGGGAATTACTACACCACGTTATAACACCATCTGTGACACCACGTGAGGTCCCTCATGACACCATCCGTGAGGGAATTACTACACCACGTGAGGCCCCTCATAACACCATCAGCGAGAGAATTACTACACCACGCCAGGTCCCTCATAACAACATCTGAGGGAATTACTACACCACGTGAGTTCCTCCTAACACCATCTGGGAGGGAGTTACTACACTACGAGTTTGCTGTTCAACACCTACATTAATTTGTATGTTCACTGTATGTTCCTTTACCTTTCTCTAATGAAGGCTTTTGTTAAACCACCAATGTATGTAATAAGTCATTTATGTCCAATGTATATTTTCAGCCTTCGGGCTGCAGAATTTTTTCAATAAACCGTTAATTATTATTATTATTATTATTATTATTATTATTATTACACACACACACACACACACACACACACACACACACCTCAACGTATAACATCGACTTCTTAACAATCACTTCGCCACGTCTTACCCGTAGAATCTAGAACAACAACAACAATTACAACAAAACCAGCAACCACCACCACCACAACCACAAAAACCATTACAACCACCACAACAACAACCACAAAAACCATTACAACCACCACAACAACAACAACCACAACTACAAAACCAACAACTACATCATCAAGGTCTGTGTGGAAAGCACGTATTCCTACCAGATCTAACCAAACACTTTATTAAACACTTTTACCAGAGATTAGTTAAGGGATCACCTGAAGATTAACCACCCTATACCTGGTGGGTTAGGTTAAGGTGGGGTTAGGTTAGATTAGGGTAAGGTTAGGTTAGGTTAAGGTTAGGTTAAGGTGAGGTTAAGTTAGGGTTAAGTTAGGGTTAGGTTAGGTTAAGGTTAGGTTAAGGTTAGGTTAAGGTAAGGTTAAGTTAGGGTTAGGTTAGGTTAGGTTAAAGTTAGGTTAAGGTTAGGTTAAGGTAAGGTTAAGGTGAGGTTAGGTTAGGTTAGGTTAGGTTAGGTTAAGGTTAGGTTAAGGTAAGGTTAGGTTAGGTTAAGGTGTAATGAGCTGGGGTGTCTAATCTTAAAGTGCTCCTCTTTAGGCAGTGAAATTTACTGAACATGAAGTCAGTACAAGACAAGAGGGTAAGTGAGTCCTGTTCTTGACCCGTTGAATACTTGTTATTTATGGTGCTGAATATATAGGAGTTACTCGTGTGTTGATGCCGGTGTATTAAGGGATCATTTTTCTCCGTCAGTGAGTAAGTGAGTGAAGGAGAGTGGGAGAGAGTGGGAGAGAGAGGGAGAGAGGTAATGGCGTCAGAATAATAGTCCTGTATTCATGGGTGGCACAGCTGATGCCTCGCTGTGGGGAGAGTAGGCGATGGAGAGTGGGTGAGAGGGAGAGCAGTTGAGTGGTTGAGAGGGATAGTAGGTGAGAGGGACGGTCGGTAAAAGGGAGAGTGGGTGAGAGGGAGAGTGGGTGAGAGGGAGAGTGGCTGAGAGGGAGAGTGGCTGAGAGGGAGAGGTGTGAGAGTGTTGAGGGAGAGTGGCAGTGTAATACTCGTGTGACAATGAAAAGTGAGTGGTGGTGAGGGAGAGAGAGTGGGTGACGGAGAGAGAGTGGGTGAGGGAGAGAGAGTGGGTGAGGGAGAGAGAGTGGGTGAGGGAGAGAGAGTGGGTGAGGGAGAGTGAGTGAGGAAGAGAGAGAGAGTGAGGTGGGTGAGGAGAGAGAGTGGGTAAGGGAGAGGAAGTGGGGTGAGAGTGGTTGAGAGGGAAGGCTGTGAGAGTAAGAAAGACATACATACATACATACATACATACATACATACATACATACATACATAATACATACATACATACATTTGGAGGTAGTACCATTAACAGGAAGTAAGGTTTGGTGGTGGTAACGCTTAATAATGATAACTTTTCTACCTAAATGGAAACGTTTTCACCTGATACTAATTAAACTGACACCTGACACCTGATAATGTTCACAGCTGGTGGTAAATGTTTATACTAGCTGACGTCTTGTGTGGGTGGGTGGGTGTGAGTGTAAGTGTGGGTGGAGTGGAGTGGGTGTGGGTGGGTGTGTGTTGTACACGTTTGCTCAGTTGTATTGTTTCAATCTCTTGTTTGTCTTGTCCTTTCTTGTTATATACTGTCACCCCTCACCTCACCCTCCCTCACCCTTCTCACCTCCAGGGACTTTCTCTCACCCCTCACCATCTCTTATCCCCCCCCTCACCCCAGGAGTACTTCTCACCCCCTCACCACCACCAGACCGCCACTAGAAAGGAACTTCATACGTAAACCAAATGTAACTTAAGACCACACACACAGACCTGAGCTGCCTCCTCCCTAGTGGTGACTACACCTTTATGCCCTCCCTCCCTCCCTCTCTCTCTCTCCTCTTCTCCCTTATCCCCAACCTCTCAACCTCACCTTCTCGCCACTACCCATCCCCTCTCTCTCTCTCTCCCCTAACTTCTTCCCTTATCCCACCTTCCCTCTCCCTCCTTTCCTCCCTCTCTCTCTCTCTCTCCCGTATCTTTCTCACCTTCTACCTCCCTTCTTTTCCTCTTTCTCTCTATATTTCTCCCCTCGCCCACCTTTCCCTTCTATTTTTCTTTCCTTCTCTTCCTCTCCTAGCTGTTCTTCCCTACTCCGATCTCTTCTTTTCATTTTCTTTCTTTCTTTCTTTCTTTCTCTGTCTTTATCTTTCTCAGTTCTTTCCTCTTTCTATCTTCAAATTTCTCTCTTTCCTTTCTTATTTTCATTTCTTTCTTTCCATCCTTCTTTCCCTCCCTCCTTCCCTCTCATTTTATCCTCTCCCCGTCTCTTCTCCTCCTTCCTTACCCTCTTCCGCCCCCCCTTTCTTCTCTCACCTTCTCATCATTAGGTTTAAAGTCTTTTGAGGGAGAGATAAATGCCCAATCCAGAAGTTCTCTCACCCCACTCCTTCCCTCACCTCACTCCTTCCCTCACCTCACTCCTTCCTTCACCTCACTCCTTCTCTCATCTCACTCTTTCCTTCACCTCATTCCCTCCTTCACTTCAATCCCTCCATCATTCTCATTCCCTCCCTCGCTCCCTCTCATATCACCTCTCTTTTTTCTCTCTCCCTCACTTCACCCTTTCCCTGGCCTCATTTCCTCCCTCAATCTCCACCATCTACCTCACTTCCTCCTCCTCCTCCTTTAGGCTCTCCAACCTCCTTCTCTTCCTCCCATTCACCTCACCACCTCCTTCACCTCCCCTTCCTTTCTCCATCCTTCTTAACTCCTTCCCTACGTCCTTCACCTCTTCTGCCCCTCTTCTTCCTTCACCTGTTACCTCCTCCTCCTCTCTCCCTCCTCACCCTGCTCCTCCTCTTCTTTCCCACCTCCGCCACCTCCTCCTCTCTCCCTTGTACTCCGTTCCTCCCACCTCCCCATCTCCGTCACCTCCTCCCCCCCTCCGCCCCCTCACGCCCCGCTATGAAGGAGCCAGCCAGGTAAGGCTTCCCCAAACACAGGTAAAGCCGCAATTAACCTAACAAAAAGCCTCAGTTCTCGCCAGCACCCGTCAGGCTGTTCCTCTGTGTCGGAGGAGGGGGGTGGGTGAGGAGATGAAGTGAGGGAGATAGAGTGAGGAGATGGGGGGTGAGAGTGAGAGATAGGGGTGAGGATAGAGTGAGGGAGATGGGTGAGATGGGTGTGAGGGGAGATGGGGTGAGGGAGATGGGAGTGAGGTGAGGGGAGATGAGGTGAGGGGAGATGGGGAGTGAGATGGTGAAGGGAGATAGAGTGAGAAGATAGGGTGAGGAAGATAAAGGCCAGAGATAGAGTGAGAAAGATAGAGTGAGGAGATAGGGGTGAGGAGATATAGGGGGAGTGAGGGAGATGGAGTGAGAGGAGATAGAGGTAGGGAAGATAGAATTGAGGGAGACAAAGTGAGAAGATAGAGAACAGAGAGATAGAGAGGAGAGATGGGGAGTGAGGAGATATAGGGGGTGAGGGTAGATGGGGGTGAGGGGAGATGGGGTGAGGGGAGATGGGGAGGAGGGGAAGTGAGAGAACTGTGAGGGAAAAAGAAGATGAGAGAAGTGAGGAGATTGTGCCGGTTTCTAGAGAACAACAACAAAAACGACAACAACAACAACAACAACAACAACAACAACAACAACAAAATAAAAAGTAAAAAAAAATAAGTGGATGAATAAAAAAAGATAAAAAAACAAAGAAAATAATAACAAAAAACACCATAAGACAAATAAACAAACAAATAATAAAAAAAACATTAACAAAAAACAACGAAGATAAACTCCACATAAAAGCAAACAAACAAACAGACACACAAAAGAAACACTAAGACTCAGTAATAATATTGATTCACCGTCTTTAATTCCCCCTTCCCCCCCACCCCTTTTTCTTTTCCCCTTCCACCTTTTCCACACCCTCTCCCATTCCCAATAGCTCCTTTCCCCCTCACAACACCACCCTTCCCCACATTCCCCTTCCCCCTTCCCCCCCTTTCTCACCTCCCCGAGACCCTTTCCCCCTTTCCCCCTTTCCGCTTCCATAAAATAAGAAAAAAACCTCATCATCTGTCAACGTGGTCTTCCCCCCTTCCACCTACCATGAGAAGGGGGAAGAGAGGGGGAGGAGGAGGGAGAGGAGGAGGGAGGAGGAGGGAGAGGAGGAGAGAGGAGGGAGAGGAGGGAGGGAGAGGAGGAGGGAGGAAGGAGAAAGAGAAAGAAGAGAGGGAGAGGAGGAGGAGTTAGGAAGGACAAAGAATGGGGAGAGGAAGGATATGCAATGAAGAAGAGAGAGAGAGAGAGAGAGAGAGAGAGAGAGAGAGAGAGAGAGAGAGAGTGAGAGAGAGAGAGAGAGAGAGAGGGGGGCAACAAGAACACAACAAAGACATTAAACAGATTATATTAAGATGTCTTGGTGAGTTAATTGTTCCTAACTTCCTGGACCAACTCTACAAGTTTGTGTGGCGGAGGAGGAGGAGGAGGAGGAGGAGGAGGAGGAGGAGGAGGAGGGTGGCGGTGGTGGAGGAGGAGGAGGTGGTGGTGGTGGTGGAGGAGGAGGAGGAGGAGGGGAAGGAGGTGGTGGCGGAGGAGGTTTAGGAGGGTGAGAGATGGTGATAATAATTGTGGGTGGTGGCTGTGGTAGCGGCTGTGGTGGTGGTGGCTGTGGTGGTGGCTGTGGTGGCGCTGTGGTAGCGGCTGTGGTGGCGGCTGTGGTGGTGGCACTACGGACACAGCCATCATGGTAGTAACTTAAAGGGGTGGTGATGATCCTGATGGTGGCACGGCTGGCACTGTTGGCACGGCTGGCACTGTTGTCACGGCTGGCACTGTTGTCACGCTAATACTGTTGTCACGACTGGCACTGTTGGCACGGCTGGCACTGTTGGCACGTGGCACTGGTGGCTGTTGTCACGGCTGGCACTGTTGTCAAGACTGGTACTGTTGTCACGACTGTTACGACTGGTACTGTTGTCACGACTGGTACTGTTGTCACGGCTAGTTTCTGTTGTCACGACTGGCACTGTTGGCACGGCTGGCACGTTGGCACGGCTGGCACTGTTGTCAAGACTGGTACTGTTGTCACGGCTAATTTCTGTTGTCACGACTGGCACTGTTGGCACGGCTGGCACTGTTGTCACGACTGGTACTGTTGTCACGGCTAATTTCTGTTGTCACTGACTGGCACTGACTGGCACTGTTGGCACGGCTGGCACTGTTGTCACGACTGGTACTGTTGTCACGGCTAATTTCTGGACTGGCACTGGGCAAGGCTGGCACTGTTGTCAAGGCTGGCACTGTTAGCACGGCTAGTATTGTTGTCACGACTGGCACTGTTGGCACGGCTGGCACTGTTAGCACAGCTAGTACTGTTGTCAAGGCTGGCACTGTTAGCACGGCTAGTACTGTTGTCACGACTGGCACGCTGGCACGCTGGCACGGCTGGCACTGTTGGTTGGCACCGCTGGCACTGTTGTCAAGGCTGGCACTGTTGGCACCGCTGGCACTGTTGTCAAGGCTGGCACTGTTGGCACCGCTGGCACTGTTGTCAAGGCTGGCACTGTTAGCACGGCTGGCACTGTTGGCACGACTGGCACTGTTGTCACGGCTAATACTGTTGTCACGACTGGCACTGTTGTCAAGGCTGGTAATATTGTACACAACTAAAACACTAATAAGTAAAAATAATTCCTTAGACAAAAGTTTACACACACACACACACACACACACACACACACACACACAACAGCGATGCCTCTAATATTTTCGTTCGACCAAGAGATAGTTATTGTCGTCTCATATTACTGAAAACTTTTGAAAGCTTCCCACCTGTAATTAAAACATTTCCTCACCTTCACATTTTTATTACATATTTATCTGTTCACTATTTGTTTTCTTACTCATTGGGTGTTATTTATCTTTTTATTCCTGTTTATATTTTTATTTATTTTTCCTTCCTAACCATTCATTCATTATTTTCCCTAATTTTCTCTCTATTCTATTTATAAATTACATATATTTTGCTGTAAAATAAATAAATAAAAATACAAATAAATAACAGGAAAATATAATAAAACTCAAAAAATATCAAACAACTGAACAATTCTCATCTTTCATAGTTTCCCCCTGTAGAAAACGAGAAGAGCAGACCAGAGGGGAGGGGGCGCTCATATAAACAGTAAATATCAAATAACTGGCTCGTAACCTGACCTTTGACCTCTAGTTATTGGGGCCACCGAAATATTATTGTATTAATTGAATCTGTTAGTAAAAGGTGTTTGGTTATGCCTTTTGGGATTTGTGATTTACAGTTGGTTAAAGAAATAATAGAGAGAAATGTTGTCTTGTAAATTAGATTAAAAGTAGACCATTTGGATCTCTGGTCAACTTACAAAAACTCACGAGGTTTCAAAATTCTCCCCAAAAAAGTAGTTCTCTCATTGGCTCATAAAATGGATTTCTCTCTGGAGATTCTCACAATTAGTTAACTCTAATTCTTGAAGTTCTCATAAATGCTCCTCCTTTCCTCGAAGCTTTCACTAACAGCTGTCCTCTCACACACACACACACACACACACACACACACACACACACACACACACACATACAACCACCCCTTAACACCCCCTTCCCCCACCCACCCCCTTCCCCCCACACACAGGCAGGTGAGGTGTTCGTCTTCCCCCGGTCGGCGCGACAATCAAGTAGGTGCCTGTGTCTTGGCTGGGTTAATTGGTGAGAACTTGTGTGCAACTTTCTAACTCTGCCCTGAGACAAGAACCGGAAGGGAATTGATCTTACGCCACGCTGACCCTGCCTGGGGAGAGGGGAGAGGAGGAGAGGAGATAGGGGGGCGTACTAGGGGGAGGGAGAGAGAAGTATGAGAGGGAGGAGGGATGTGGAGAAGAGGAGTGAAGAGATGTAATTGAGGGGAGGGATGATGGGCGGGGGGGGTGTTCAAGGGGTGTATTGAGGGCGGGGAGGGAGACTTTGTGGGAGAGGAAGAATAGGAAAGGAAAAGGAGGGAGAGGGAGAGAGTAGGCAAGAGTGGTGAGAGGAAGGAAGGGGGAGAGGAATGAAAGAAGGAAAAGTAAAGGTGAAGAGAAAAGAGGTAGAGAGGGGTTTCTTTATTGCCTCCTCTTCCTGCTGGAGAGGGGGATAGGAAAGGAACAGGAAGGGTGGTAAAGTAGGAGAGGAGAAACGGAAAGGGAGTAGGGAAGGGAAGGAGGGAAGAGGGGCATGAAGGATGAAGAAAGAAGAGAGGAGAGAAGGAGAGGGAATAGGAAATGGAAAAGAGAGAAGGGAAAGAAATGGGAAAGGGTATGGAAGAGAAGAGAAAGGAGAATAAAAAAAAAAAGGTCTCACTACCGTCTCCTTATCCTGTTAGAGAGAAGAGAAGAGAAGAGCAGAGAAATCTATATAAATACCCCATCTCATCTTGATAACTAATTTGCATACACACTCTTAACAACTACAATAGCAAGTGGTTTTATACAACAGGGGAATAAGATCAACCACATAAGAACATTCATGCAAGTAAATCACTGCAGGTGCGCGTGATCTAGGTATATGCTGATAACCACAAGGAAAGAAGAAAACACGAAGTTCCCAAGCATGCTAATTTCTCTACTGGTAACTTAATCTTTCACAAGACTCGGTCAGATATGTTCAGTGTTCAAGATTAATGAATAATGACTTTAATGTCACTTTTGATAAGGTGTGTACGTGTGTGTGTGTGTGTGTGTGTGTGTGTGTGTTTAATGACCTACATGACGTGTATGTCTGGGTCTTTTCCATGGCGAGACACAGACAGACAGAAAGACAGACAGGGGATGTGAACTAGACGGTAATCCCCTTGTGTTCTTGTCTCTTTGTTAGGAAGAATATATATTGTTGTTGTTGTTGTGATTCATGTCAGTTTAATTGTTTTTGTTTGTTTTAAATATGAGAGTGACGGCAGATCACCTGAAGATTAACCACCCCAGCTTATATCACCTGAAGATTAAACACCTTAACTCTACCTGGGGACGGAGGTTAGGTTAGATTAAGATAGGTTAGGTTAGGTTAAGATAGGTTAAGTTAAGTTAGGTTAGACACACACACACACCCCCACACCCACACACACACACACACACACCCACACACACACACACACACACCCACACACCCACCCACACACACACACACACACACACCCACACACACACACCCACATCCACACACACACCTTCCTATAGTTCCCGCATCTTAACACACCGAAAATAAAAACAAAACAGCAACAGACATTCACAAACACACGAAATATTTGGATAAAACGAAAAAAAAACAGACTAAAATATGTATAATAAAAACACGTGTGGGATTACATTACTACGTCATACAACACACGATAAACCCATAAAAGTTTGTACCATCTTTATATGTTTCAACAAATGTCATTAAGGTAATTACACAATACGTAAATAAATACCTGTATACCTGTTAAGAAACGACTTATCCACAAAGCAACAGAACAAAACAGTAATATTAAAACTTATCCAAACTTAACAAAACTGACGACCCGTGTTTTATCCAGAATGAGAGAGAGATTATGTTGTTTGGATTATGTTGTTTGGATTATGTTGTTTGGATTATGTTGTTTGGATTATGTTGTTTGGATTATGTTGTCTGGATTATGTTGTCTGGATTATGTTGTTTGGATTATGTTGTTTGGATTATGTTGTCTGGATTATAGTAAAAATCTAGATGGTTCTCTCTCTAGGTCTGTTGAATGTCGCCTCCCTAGAGTCGTGGTGTGTGTGGGAGAACAGTGTGGTGATGGTGGTGGGTGTGTGTGTGTGTGTGTGTGGTGGGGTGTAGTGGAGTGTGGTTGTGGTGGTAATACAGTGATATGTGGCATGTGTTGGGAAGTGTGTTGGGAAGTGTATTAGAGTGTGTTAGGGTGTGGCAAGGGCTTTATTAACGCAGACAAGGAGTTCATTCCGGGAACTCTGTCTCGCCAACAACAGTGTGTGAGTGTTGGCTCCTGTTAAGTTACATGTTTTTATTACTTGGTAACCAGAACGGAAGTGTAGTGACGACACGAGGCTAAACATGGCGATGGTTCTTGTTTATACTGGAGCATCTAGCCATCTGATAACTGGAGCATCTAGCCATCTCATAACTGGAGCATCTAGCCATTTGATAACTGGAGCATCTAGCTATCTGATAACTGGAGCATCTAGCCATCTCATAACTGGAGCATCTAGCCATTTGATAACTGGAGCATCTAGCCATATGATAACTGGAGCATCTAGCCATATGATAAGTGGAGCATCTACCCATTTGATAACTGGAGCATCTAGCCATCTGATAACTGGAGCATAGCCATATGATAAGTGGAGCATCTACCCATCTGATAACTGGAGCATCTAGCCATCTGATAGCTGGAGCATATGATAAATGGTAGCATCTGGTAACTGGAGCATACGATAACTGGTTTTCAAATCTGTCAAAGAGTGTGTGAATAAGACGATGGTAAAATTGATCCGTAAATTACGAGACGTGTGAGATTTACATTATACAGTTAATTGGAACCCACTAAGGTTAGGTTAGGTTAGGTTAGGTTAGGTTAGGTTAGCATCTTAATCAGCATTATCTCTATCTATCTTCATCACTATCTTTATCAACAGTATCTTTAATCCTCCTCCTTCATCTCACAAGGAAGAGATAAAGGAGAAGAAAAGAGACACGATAAGGAAGGATTATCTCTTCTTATCCTTTAGTCAGATATTTCTTACTCGTAATAGTGTTGTCTGTCTGTCTGTCTGTCTGTCTGTCTGTAACTTTAACACACACAGCACTTTCAACACACTGACTTTCTCCATCCCCCCACCCACCCCCCCCCCTACTCTCGGCGTTCTTGTTTACTCCTTCAGGAAGTGTGTTACAACTTTGGTCACATCATTTCAAGTGCAGTAAATGTCCTAAGCTTTGTAGAGCATCCCTGTCACCAGCTGTCAGGGGCTATGTCTTAAAATTGGAGGACTTGTGTGTGTGTGTCTGTGTGTGTGTGTGTGTGACTGTGTGTGTGTGTGTGTGTGTGTGTGAGTGTGTGTGAGTGTGTGTGTGTGTGTGTGTGTGCAAAATAATCTGTACACAACAACACCCAACACCCACTCCCGGGACACGCCTCTCGGTGCCACACAGAGGAAGATTGTCACAGAGAAGGACAGGTGAGAGGTGAGGACAGGTGAGGACAGGTGAGAGGTGAGGATAGGTGAGAGGTGAGGACAGGTGAGAGGTGAGGATAGGTGAGAGGTGAGGATAGGTGAGGACAGGTGAGAAGTGAGGAAAGGTGATAGATCAGGGCAGGTGAGAAGAGAGGAAGTAATTAAACAAATCACATCCTTGCTATATGTCTTCGTACTGTCTTAAGAACACCTGGACGTGAGAAGCTTGCTGTTCTTAGCTATTCTTATCTGTGTTGATCTACTGGAGGAGGGGGTGGGGGGAAGAGAGAGGCTGGGGGAAGAGGTGGGGAGAAAAAGCCGGGGAGGTGATTGGGGAGAGGCTTTGATGAGGTTGGGATAAAGGCTGGGGAGGAGGGGTGAGGACGTGGTTAAGAGAGGGGTGGGGAGGGGGTTGAGAAGATGGGGGAGCAGTCAGAGGAGGTGAAGAAGGAAGCGTTGTATTGGGGGAGAGGCAAGAGGAGGTTGATGGTGGAGAAGAGATGATGATATTGGGGAAGAAAGTCTGAAAGTGAAGGAGGACGAGAAGGACGAGAAGGAGGAGAAGGACGACGAGAAGGAGGATGAGGAAGAGGAGGAAGAAGAAGAGGTAGGTGATAAACTTGAAGGAGTCACCATCTGTATCGTCAATACGACTCGGAAATTGTCGAAGGGATTATATTGCAGCCGGCAGATGGGAGAGAGAGAGAGAGAGAGAGAGAGAGAGAGAGAGTACAGAGAGAGAGAGAGAGAGAGAGAGAGAGAGAGAGAGAGAGAGAGAGAGTGGAAGGAGGAGGAGGAAGGAGAGAGAGTAGGTAGTGGGATTGGATTGAAAACAAGGACGAGAGAGAGAGAGAGAGAGAGAATAAAGAAAGGAAGCAGGAGAAAGGAGAGGGCACAAAGAATGCCAACTATGTAACGAGAAATATTTTGTGGGGGACGACAGTAATATGAAGAGAAAGTAACAGATTGTGAGTGAAAGTTATGACATAGGGAGAGAAAGTATTACGTGTGTGAAGGTTGTAACAGAGAAAGTATTACGTGAGTGAAAGTTATAGGGATAGAAAGTATAACATAAGGGAAAGTTATAACAGAGAAAGTATTACGTGAGTGAAAGTTATAGGGATAGAAAGTATTATGTGCGTAAAAGTTATAATGAGAGAAAGTATTATGTGCGTGAAAGTTACAATATAGGGAGAGAAAGTATTACATGTGTGTAAGTTATAACATAGGGAGAGAAAATATAACATAAAGGAAAGTTATAACAGAGAAAGTATTACGTGAGTGAAAGTTATAGCAGCAGTAGAATAGTAATCCGTGAATGAAAGATACAACAGAGAGAAAGTCGTGGCCGAGTGGATACAACATTTACATTTTGTCCTGACTTTACAGATGAGGAAATGAAGGCTATCGAATACAGTGCCTGCTATCTTGTGTTAGGAGGGCTGTGTGTGTGACCCCTAACTCACATGGTGTATACTCAAGAACCATTGTGACCTGAATTGGGGTCTTGTTTGGGTCATGTTCATTGACCTATTACATCATGGGTTACTGTGGCCATAAACCAGTGACCTAGGTCGATATGGGCCACAAACTGAAGCCACACACAAGTTGGGTCACAGAATTCATGTAACCTTTGACCTCTTGTACCTGAAGCTGCCAGGGTCATTAGCTGCAACCAACACCTGGCTATGATCAGACCAGGTGGTGCGTTTACCTGTGTTGTGAGGCCGCCCACCACGGCTAATTAGTGGCTACAGGTGAGAGGAGGGGAGGGGAGGGGAAGGGAGCGGAAGGTAAGGGGAAGGGAGGTGAGAGGAGGGAAGGTGGAGTAAGGGTTGGGGAGTGGAAAGAAGAGGATGGAGGTGAGGAATATGGAAGGGAGAGGAAGGGAGGAGAAGGAAGAGTAAGGGAAGTGAAAAAAAATTGATGCCTTGAAGACAAGAGATGGGAAAGGAAATTAGGGAGGGGAACTCAGGAAGAAGAAGAAGAGGGTAGAGGGAAGAAAAATGTGAGAAAGAAAGGGGTGGTGACGAAGAAGAGGCATAGAAAAGGAGAAGAAACAGGAAGATTGGAAGAGGCACTGATGATAAGAGGACAATGAAAAGGGAAGATGAAAGAGAAGGAAAGGGGAGGTAAGGGGAGAAGAGAGTTAGGTAGGAGAGAAGGAAAGGGGAGGTAAGGGGAGAAGAGAGTTAGGTAGGAGAGAAGGAAAGGGGGGAACAAGACAGCTGAGAAGAGATGAGGGGAGGGATGAAGGGAAGAGAAGAGGAAGGAACAGAAGAAAAGGAAGGGAAAGGGAATGGGAGGGGAAGTGAGGGGAAAAGAATGAGAATAAGATGAGGAGAGAGGTAGGAGGGGAATCAGGTGCGACATGTAAATTAAATTCGTGGTACATCAGGTGTCTGTGTGTGTGTGTGTGTGTGTGTGTGTGTGTGTGTGTGTGTGTGTGCGTGTGTCCCTCCAACACTCACACTACCTGACTCTTGTGATAGTTTAGAAATAGATTTAGAATTGTTGAAAACGACACAACTCTTTACACACACACACACACATACACACACACACACACACACACACACACACACACATAATGAATACAACACCAAACAAAGAAGAAACAAGTGAGAGAAAAAACACGAAAATTTCCAAAAATAGGATAAAAAAAAAAACCTTTTGGACTTTTGTAAACTATTAAGAAAAAAAAAAGACTTTAATTAAACGTTTACCTGTGAAACAAAATCAACAAAAGTGAGATAGAGAGAGAAAGGGGCTATAAGCAGTAACTCACTAACTTATGTAAGGTGAGTGGAATTTTAAGAACAGATAAAGAATAAAAAAAAATGGGATGGAAGGGAAGGGGGGAAAGGGGGGAAGGGGGGTAGGTGGGGGAATGCTTGACCCCTGACCTACGATACAGGAGAAAGGGTTAATTAATTTGTTGCTTGAATAATAATACAAAATAAACAGCATCAGTGTTTGAAGATCTTGAGATGTGAATAGCGATAATTTATAATCATGAAATATAACAATTAATGGGGGTTTTTGTATGAATTATCAGGGTGTTGGCTTCATCTAGTGTGAATTATCAGGGTGTTGGCTTCATCTAGTGTGAATTATCAGGGTGTTGGCTTCATCCAGTGTGAATTATCAGGGTGTTGGCTTCATCTAGTGTGAATTATCAGGGTGTTGGCTTCATCCAGTGTGAATTATCAGGGTGTTGGCTTCATCTAGTGTGAATTATCAGGGTGTTGGCTTCATCTAGTGTGAATTATCAGGGTGTTGGCTTCATCTAGTGTAAACTATCAGTGTGTTGGCTTCATCTGCGAAATTATTAGAGTATTATCTTTACCACAATAATTGGCATATAACTCTCTACGATAACAAGTACACATTATCTGGGCTTCAGAAAGCAAGAACCTTTCACAATATTTAGTTTAACCCGTAATTCAACCTAAGCTAACTTAACCTAAGCTAACTTAACCTATTCAAACAAGTGCTCTCTCTCTCTCTCTCCATAAATTTCCCCCCCTGCCCTCTCTCTCTCTCTCGCTCACAGTCGAGGTTTCACTACTGGCGGTGCTGTGTGTTCAATAGGAGCTCTCAACGGAAAAATGAGCAAAAGGAATATTCAATGAGTTACCTATTTTGAAGTCAAGGTGATGTGGCCCGAGGAACATCAATATTCCAGTGTATTTCGTCCACCGGGTGCCGAGCTTTTCGTCTCAATACGGCACAAGGACGATGAGAGACGGTGTGTAGGAGCCCCCCTCCCTCTCCCTCTCCCTCTCTCCCTCCCTTCTTCCTTCCTTCCTTACTCCTACTTCCACCCCCTTCCTTCTTCTTCCCTTCCCCCTCCCCTTCCTTCAAAATATTTTCCCTCTACTTATTTACATTTGTGTTATTACTCTTTTCCTCCTTCTCTATCTTCCTTCTTCCTCCTCCTTCACTCCTTCCTTCCACCCCCCCCTCCTTCACTCAGGACATGTAAACTAAACACCAAATAAACAAATATATTTTAATCATTCTTAAACTCCATATTGTGTTTTTTGTTGTTGTTTTTTTAGGATTTCGAAGAAAGTATTGGCCCCAAAAAAAACAGGAGATAGGGATGAAAAGAAGTAAGATTCCTCTCTTTCTTTCTCTCTCGCTCTCTGTTTTTCTCTGTCATTCTCTCTCTCTCTTTCTCGCTCGCTCTCTCTCTCTCTCTTGGTGTCCGTATCTGCTCCTCTTAGTGCTCTTTATCTCTCTCTTTCTCGGTGTCTGTTATCCTTCTCTCTCTCTCTCTCTCTCTCTTTCTCTTTTTCTCTCTATCTCTCTCAATCTGATTCTCATTCGCTCTCTCACCCTCTCCCTCTCTCTCTCTCTGATCCTCTCTATAGCGCTCTCTCTCTGTTTCTCGCTCTCACTCACTCTCTCTTTCTCTCTCTCATCGCTCGCTCCGGCTTCGCGTCACATCGGAAGGCCGGGGACTCAAAGAAGGCTCCCGGAAAATTCGATACAGATTCGTGAAGGTAAAATGGCCCTGTTGGGGAATAAATCCTGACGGCAAGGTTTGTGATGCCACACATACACCATCCACCGCCAGTGTTTGTTTGTGTGTCTGTTTGTGGGGTGTTTGGCTGGGGGGTGTTTTTGTTGTTTGTGTGTGTATGTGTGTGTTGCTGTTGTGTGTGTGTTGTTGTTGTTGTTTGTGTGTGTATGTGTGTGTGTGTTGCTGCTGTGTGTGTGTGTGTGTCTGTGTGTGTGTGTGTGTGTGTGTGTGTGTGTTTTTTGTTTGTGTGCTTGTGTGTGTGTGCGTTGATGTTGTTGTTTGTGTGTGTGTGTGTGTTGTTGTTGTTGTTTGTGTGTGTAGGTGTGTGTGTGTTGTTGTTGTTGTTGTTTGTGTGTGTGTGTGTGTGTGTGGGTGTTGTTGTCGCTCTTGGTTCGTGTGTGTGTGTGTTGTTGTAGCTATGTGTTGTTGTTGTTTGTGCGCGTGTGTGTTGTTGTTGTTGGTGTGTGTGTGTGTGTGTGTGTGTGTGTGTTGTTGTTGTTGTTGTTGCTGTTGTTGTCGTTTGTTCGTGTGTGTGTGGGTGTTGTTGTTGTTTATGTGTTGTTGTTGTTTGATGTTGTAGTTTTTGTTGTTATTGACGGGTGTGTGGTGGGTATATTTGGAGTGTAGTAATTCTGATGTTTGTAATAAACTGGTGATTGTGGTTGTTTGATATATCTTGGTTATTTGTGGATTGTTTGTTGTCAGGTGATTGTGGTTGCCGAGTAATTAAGATCGTCTAGTGATTTAGGTTGTTTAATAATTCCGATAGTCTTGTGATTGTGGTTGATAAGTAAATCTGGTTGTCTTGTGATTGTGGTTGATAAGTAATTCTGGTTGACAGGTGATTGTGGTTGTCTAATGATTCTGATTGACAGGTGATTATGGTTGTCTAATGATTCTGGTTGACAGGTGATTGTGGTTATCTAATGATTCTGGTTGACAGGTGATTGTGGTTGATAAGTAATTCTGGTTGACAGGTGATTGTGGTAGTATGCTTATTTGCCGACAACATTTCCTCACTCGACTCCACCAGTTCACACAGCTACTTCAATAATCCCGGGTTAAAAATCTTAAGTCAGGAGGCGAGGAATACGCGTCTTAGGCCCCTGTCACTCTGATGTCCAATATGACCCCGGGGTCTTATATCAATTACATTAGCTGAGGGTGGCACTATTATAGAGGAGGGTGGCACTATTATAGAGGAGGGTAGCACTATTATAGAGGGTGGCACTATTATAGAGGGTGGCACTATTATGGAGGAGGGTGAGAGGAGGGTGGCACTATTATAGAGGGCAGGCACTATTATAGAGGAGGGTGGCACTATTAAAGAGGAGGTTGGCACTATTATAGGAGGGTGGCACTATTATAGAGGGGTGGCACTCATTATAGAGTGAGGGTGGCACTATTAAAGAGGAGGGTAGCAATTATTAAAGAGGAGGGTGGTACTCATTATAGAGGAGGGTGGCACTATTATAGAGGAGGGTACCTATATAGAGGAGGGTGGCACTATTACAGAGGAGGGTGGCACTATTATAGAGGAGGGTGGCACTATTATAGAGGAGGTTGGCACTATTATAGAGGAGGGTGGCACTATTATAGAGGGTGGCACTATTATAGAGGAGGGTGGCACTATTATAGAGGAGGGTGGCACTATTATAGAGGAGGGTGGCACTATTATAGAGGAGGGTGGCACTATTATAGAGGAGGGTGGCACTATTATAGAGGAGGTTGGCACTATTATAGAGGAGGGTGGCACTCAAGAGACAGTGTATGAGACAGGTAGTATGAGGGCACCGAATGTGAGGAGCCCAGCAGGAGGAGGTGGTGGGCATCTCAGGGTGTCAGGAAGGATGGCAGGAGGTGGTAGTAACGCAGCAACCACACACGCAAGAATGTCTCCCCTGTCCTCACCTCCCCACCTCCCCACCCATCTCCCCATCTCCCCATCCCCAGAGTGATTGGCTCCCGCCCCTAAGTAAGGATTAGGGCTTAATTAATAACTGCCAGGATATCAAATTCCTTTCAGATGAATTATGGATCCTACCTGAGAAGACCTTGTGGCGGACAGTGTTTGTTTGTACAGAAGTGTGTGTGTGTGTGTGTGTGTGTGTGTGTGATAATAATAATAATAATAATAATAATAATTAACGGTCTATTGAAAAAAGTTCTGCAGTCCGTAGGCTGAAAATATACATTGTACATAAATGACTTATTACATACATTGGTGGTTTAACAAAAGCCTTCATTAGAGAAAGGTAAAGGAACATACAGTGAACATACAGATTAATGTAGGTGTTGAACAGCAAACTCGTAGTGTAGTAACTCCTCCCAGATGGTGTTAGGAGGAACTCACGTGGTGTAGTAGTTCCCTCACAGATGGTGTTATGAAGGACCTGACGTGGTGTAGTAATTCCCTCACAGATGGTGTTATGAGGGACCACGTGGTGTAGTAATTAATTCCTGGGCTATGATGGTAAGTATGAGGGTTCACGTGGTGTAGTAACTCCCCATAGATGGTGTTATGAGGGGCATCACGTGGTGTAGTACTCCCCTCACAGATGGTGTTGTGAGGGGCCTGGACGTGGTGTAGTACCCTCACAGATGGTGCTTTGAGGGATCTTACGTGGTGTAGTAATTACCTCTACAGATGGTAAAGCAGGAGGGACCTCGTGGTGTAGTAATTCACTTCACAGATGGTGCTAAGAGGGGTGGTCAAGTAATTCTCACAGATGGTGTTATGAGGGGCATCACGTGGTGTAGTAATTCCCTCACAGATGGTGTTATATGAGTGAGGTTTGGTCTTAGGCCTTCCTATCGTAGACGGATTAACACATCGCTGGTTGTTGTTGGGTCTCACGGGCCGTTATCATTGGGTACCTGGGACCTCACTGTGAAGGTTAACTTAGGTAAGACTGTTACTGTTGAGTTGTTCTCACTGACTTAAGCACTGTTCACCACTGTTCACCTCTGTTTAACACTGGTTCCGTTCCTTTCCTAAATGAAATTGTAACTTCTGGCGAGAACTTGTTGATATTCCGGTGGGGAGGAGGGTTCAGGGGAGGGGTTATATGATTAACTTAATAGTTGACCTGGCTGCTCCGAGGAGTGCCAGGTGCATCTTGACCTGTGTGTGTGTGTGTGTGCGTGTGTGTGTGTGTGTGTGTGTGTGTGTGTGTGTGTGTGTGTGTGTGTGTGTGTGTGCGTGTGTGTGTGTGTGTGTGTGTGTGTGTGTGTGTGTGTGTGTGTGTGTGTGTGTGTGTGTGTGTGTTTTAGGTTTTTTGTTATAAATTTTTCTCATCATTATAAACTAGCATTATCACGTATGTCTCTCTCTCTCTCTCTCTCTCTCTTTCTTTTTTGATGTACTTTATCATGGATTCTCTTTACCACACCTTTCATCAGACGTTTGCTTACTGCCACTTGTTCATACGAGAGTTAATCCTAAATTCTCTTCTACCTGCTTTATCATGCATTCTCTCTGACACGACATTTAACAGTGGCTTTATTGTACACACAAGTATATGTGGCCACTATAGTGTATGGCCAATGCATGACCACTATAGTGTATGGCCACTCAATGCATGACCACTATAGTGTATGGCCACTCAATGCATGACCACTATAGTGTATGGCCACTATAGTGTATGGCCATTCAGTGTAAAGTCACTCATAGTCTTACACAGCCTCCCTTGTGTGTGTGTGTGTGTGTGTATGTCTGCGTGTGTCTGCGTGTCAGTGTGTCTGTCCGGCTGTCTGTCAAGGCTGGAGTGACTTGCTCATTGCCAAAATACAAAAATTATTCGATTTCATAATTATTTGTTAATTGCGTCGTTCATCATTGAATTAGACTGGGAGCTTTTAGTAAAATTAGTTATTTATGTATTTCAAAATTAAACAATATGTGATGTATGTACATGATTTATATGTATATCTATATGAGTGTTTATATGTGTGTTTGTATGTGCTTATTTACACAACATGTTGCTACTGTTATTATTACTGTTGTGTGTTGTGTTCACCCTAACTCTTTCTATTCATCTTTAATGAACATACACACACACACATATAGCCACCCCCACACCTCCACCCTCCCACACACATATAGCCACCCCCACACCTCCACCCCCACACAACACATATAGCCACCCCCCACACCCTCCACCCCCCCACACCTCCACCCCCCACACCTCCACCCCCACACACACACACATATAGCCACCCCCCCCACACCTCCACCCCACACACACACACACACACATATAGCTGCCCCACACCTCACCCCCCACACACACATATAGCCACCCCCACACCTCCACCCCCCACACCTCCACCCCCACACCTCCACCCCCACACACACACACATATAGCCACCCCCACACCCTCCACCCCCCACACACACACACACACATATAGCCGCCCCCACACCTCCACCCCCCACACACATATAGCCACCCCCACACCTCCACCCCCCACACACACACACACATAGCCACCCCACACCTCCACCCCCCCCACACACACACACCCCCACACCTCCACCCCACACACACACATATAGCCACCCCCACACCTCCACCCCCCACACACACACACACACATATAGCTACCCCTACACCCCCTCCGCCACCCCCACACACACACACATATAGCCACCCCCACACCTCCACCCCCACACCTCCACCCCCACACACACACACTCGTTCTCAAACTTCTCCTCTCGTTTTATTTTTCTTTCCGAAATTTGTTTTTAAAAAATAATTATTTTTTCTTTAGTTTTCGTTCTTGTCAGATCTTTGGTGACTTTACTGGAAGTAAAGAAAAGAGACTTGGCTTATGAGGAAAGACTTGACTTCTAAAGAAAGACTTGATTTGTGAGGAAAAAACTAGACTTAAGAGGAAAGACTTGATTTATGAAGAAGACTTGACTTAAGAGTAAAAACTCTTGACTAATGAGGCAAGACATGACATGAGGAAAAAGACTTGATTTATGAGGAAAAATCTTAAGTGGATAAAAAAAAATCTTGATACCTGTCTCAGAATTCACCATTGGATTGAAGACGCTTCCTGATTGGGCCTTTCAGACGTAAAGATGGCATGTGATTGGCTGTTTGTTCCCTATTGACCCCCCCCCCCTCCCTCTCAACTATGAACTCTGATTGGTAACTTGAGAGTCGTAAGAAACGGCTTCTGATTGGTCCAATGGTCAATGTTGTTTGTCTTAACGAAGCTACTACTGTGTTCTAAGGAGTGGTTAAACCCGAGGTGATTGACCCTTAGCTCCTACTATGACCTTTGACCCCTGTGACCTTGATATATGACCTTTGATTCCCTTGATATTTGACCTCCATGGCTTTGACCTTCGTGATCTTGACCTCTGATTCCTTGTGACCTTTTACCTCTATGGTATCAAGTGACGTCACGTATGACCCGATGTGACCTTTGGATTCCCATATGAAATGAATAGAAAAATAAGACAGACAGACACAACAGACTAAGTTACTCTTGAGTTAATCATCGACTCAGGTAAGCCCCAATTACCTGTGTGAAGGTATACATCGTGAGGCTTTCGTTTTGTGATTATAACTGAGATAGTTTATTTTAGTCAGAATAATACAACAACAACATCGTGGCTGTATTCTGTACCCTTGATGACTGTAAGGGGATGCTGTCTGTCTGTCTGTCTGTCTGTCTGTCTGTCTGTCTGTCTGTCTGTCTGTCCCTAAAATAACACGAGAAGGGGTGAATGAAATCGGGGGTTAAAGAAAATGATAACATGAGACAGTTTCCAGCGGTGACTACATTAATTTACAACAACAGCGTCACTATGTCGATATTTAACCTGCCATGATGACAGTTCGAGGGCGGGGTTTGTATCCATTCTGGTGATATCTGATTGGTTGTTCATTTCGTTGGTCTTTGTCGGGATTGGTCGATAAAGGTGAAGAAATTCCTCAAATGTTGACGTCACAGCTGGCCCCCACAGATTAACGATCATCCTTAAATGTTGAAAAAGAAAGAAGAACGAAGAAGAAAGAAAAACAGAAAAAAAACGGAAAGAAAAAAGATAAATAGAAAAATAAAAATAAAATAAAGACAACAAGAAAAAAGGAAAAAAAAGATGAAGAAAAAAAAATCACTAAACAAGGCCAGGACTCCCGGACGTTCAACGAAGTGTTTAAACGACGACTGAGATACGCTTGGGAATCGAACCCTGGCGCTGGCTTAACGAGATCAGACGTAATATGTCTTAATCCACCGATAAGGATCCGCGGGTCCCTACAAAAATCCCTCTCGGAGCCAATGTAGCGTGAGGTAATCCCTTCTGAGGGAGGGAGGGAAGGTTGGTTGAAAGGGAGGGAGGGATGCGGAAGAGGAGGAAGAGGAGGAGGATGGAGGAGAGGGGGGGGGGGGGATTTAAAAGCTGAGGATTACACGTGAAAGGAAGTGATAAACATCATTGGCCAAAACTACTCGAGAGAGGAGGACAGCGACAACAAGAGCCGCTTCCCGACCCTCACTTGTTTCTCCCGCCTTCCTCTCATCTCCCTCCTGAAGGCTTAATTCCCAGTAATTTATAAGTTAATATCCACTTCCGTAACTCCTAAGTCTTTCTCATAATTTCAACGGTACTCTGTGACAATAAAATGCTTGAAAACAAAAATGTCTCGCTATCATAGTAAAAACAATGACGCTTTCTGATTCTCATTTGTTTCGACTTATTGATTCGTCGTTAGTTTTTGTATCTATAACTTATAAGTCTATTTCACATCTTTAACTCGACTTCATTTATAATTAAAGTTAAAAAAATAATAACATAACAGCCTTAACATACACGTAATATCATAATTCGTCAGATAAACAATGGCGCTTCCCGACCTTCATTTGTTTCTCCTGCTCAACGCTCTAGAACATTATTTTGTGTCATTCTTACATCAGTATCAACTCCCAAAGAACTGAAAACCTGTCTTCAACCTTAAAATCTACTCAATATCAGTAAACTTTCATAAAAATGACGATATTACCAAAATGATGTAGTTTTTGTCAAACCCAAACCACGAAGGCACAATCCGTTCTTCACTTGTTTATTTTACTTTTGCTTTTTTTTTTACTTTATTTCTGGCTCTCTTACTTATCTTCGTCGTCGCTTGTCAGATTATTAACCAGTCAAGCGGTCAGTCAGTCCTATACATTGTTCCTCTTGACTGGAGATGTGAGAACGGTGCTAACAGGAGATGTGACAACGGCGCTAACAGGAGATGTGAGAACAGTGCTAACAGGAGATGTGACAACGGTGCTAACAGGAGATGTGACAACGGTGCTAACAGGAGATGTGACAACGGTGCTAACAGGAGATGTGACAACGGTGCTAACAGGAGATGTGACAACGGTGCTAACAGGACGTAAAAATCAAAACAATTGGAACATACGAGTTCTTAAGAATCCTTTTACTTACTATACCTCATTTACTCACATCTCTGCTACAAAAAATAAATAGCCCAGACCTTAAACCATATAGAGATATATTATATACACATAATTCTAAAATATCTATCATGATTTTTTTCTTTTTTGAGAATAAATATTTATGTCTTCTACGTCATCAACCTTCAAATTCAAGAGGGGAAAAAGTGGTACATATTTACCATATTTCTTTTTCTTCTGGCGAACCTCCTAATTTTTTTTACGGTGGAGAAGAGAGGGGGGGGTGTGGGGAGGAGGGAGAGGGGTCAGGGGAGGAGGGAGGGGCTAGGAGGGGAAGGAGAGGAGGGAAGGGGTCTGGGGGGTGGAGGGGTGGGGTCTGGGGGGTCAGGGGGGTCTCTGGGAGGATCTGAGGGTGGGGTCTGGGGGAGGAGGGGGTGGGGTCTGGGGGTCAGGGGGGTCTGGGGGGTCAGGGGGGTCTGAGGGTGGGGTCTGGGGGAGGAGTACTCAGGGACCCGTTGGATCGGTCCGTATAAGAAGGGGCTGATAGACATCTCTCTCACAGATCATTTGCCGTTAACAGATGCCGTTGTCAACAGACCCTCCTCCACCGTGGGCCGGATTTGGCGGTGGGCCGCGCCCTTGATCACTAAGGGGGGCGACTCCTCCCTCTCCTGTCACACGGGAGAGAGTGGGAGGGGAGGATGAGAGGGAGGGAAAAAGGATGGGTTAAGAATGTGGGAGGGAAGGAGGGAGGGGAGAGAAGGATGGGCTAAGAATGAAGGGAGGGGAGGAGGAAGGGAGGATGGGTTGAGAATGTAGGGAGGAAGGAATAAGAGGTAGAAAAGGAGGCGAGAGAAATGATATTAAAAAGGGAAAGAGGTGTCCTTTTCTGTTCCATATCCCAGACCCTTCCCTTTTTCTTTTCTTCTCCTTCCCTTCCGCCCTCTCACCTTTTCTACTCCCTTTCATACACTTCTAACCCTGTCACCCTTTCATTCTTCTCCTTTACTTTCTTCTTATTTTACCCTTTCTCTCCTCTCCGCCCTTCCTTGCTCTATCACCTCCCTCCCTCCCTTGCACTCTCCCTCACTACTTGCTCTCTCCCTCCCTTCCTTGCTCTTTCTCTCCCTTTTTGTGTCTCTCTCATCATTTTTCTTCTCTCCCTCTTCGCCCTCTCCTTCTATCTTCCATCTTCTCCTCCTCAATTATCCTTCTCTCCTTTCCTTCATCTCCATCTTTTCTCTTATCCTATCTTTACTTCTTCTCCAATCAATTCTACCTCCTCTCCCTTCCTCTCTCTTCTTCCTCCCTACTCTTTTACCTCTTTCCTACTACCCCATTTCTCTCCATTTTCCTACTTCCCTTTCCTTCTACACCCTTCATATTACACCTATTCCTTCTCCCCCTTTCCATCCTCCTAACCATTCTACCTTCTCCCTTTCCTTCTCTTTTATTTTAATCTCCCTTTGTTCTATCTCATTCTTACCCTTTCCCCCTTTCCTCACCCCTTCCTTTAATAAATACTCACCCCCCTCCCCCAGGCTGCTCCTCCAACTTCCCCTCCCCCCCTCACCAAACACGCGAGGGAGAGGTTGTGGTGGTGATGGTGGTGATGGTGGTGGATGGTGGTGATGGTTGGTGGTGATGGTGGAGGATGGTGGTGGTGGGGGGGATTCTGGAGGTTGTGGTAGTGGAGGTGTGTGTATGTGGTGGAGATGTATGTATGTATGTGATGGAGGTGTGTATGTGGTGGTGATGGTGGTGGTGGTGGAGGGTGGTGGAGGGTGCGTGGTAGTGGTAGGAGGGGGAGTGGGAAGGTGGAGAGTGGAGGGTGGAGTGGTCGGGTGGGTGGGAGGTGACTAGTAATCCCGGTGGGCGTGGGTCAGTCAGGGCTGGTCTGGCCGGACAGCTCTACTTGTGCACGTAAGGGATACTGAAGCTAATGGACGAAGCTGACTCCTTATTAGCACTGTCATTATCATCACTATGAGAGGGGTTTATCGCTGCCCTGGTAATAATGAACCCCTCCCACCCCTCCCCCCCACCTCATTCCCCTTCCGTCACCTCCTCCTCCTCCTCCTATCCACTGACCCATCAAACCCCTTTACTATTCCCTCCCAAGTCTTTAAACAGGAGGAAGCGAGAATGAGAGAGAGGAGAAGAAAGGAAAGAGAACGGGGAACGAAGGAAGGGGGGAATGAGAGAGAGAGAGAGAGAGAGAGTTTAGATGCATGTGCGTACGTGTGTGTGTGTGTGTGTGTGTGTGTGTGTACAAAATATATCTGGACGTCAGTGATGTTGATGGAAATCAAATAGACGAACATGATTTCTTACCTGTGTTGAACATTATCAAAAAAACCATTAAAACATAACTATAAAAATAAACACACTCAACATCGCGTCTATAAACATTATCACTAGCTAATTATAAACCCAAATAGAAATTAATATAAACTAAATTCAACTTAAATATCAAAACAATTATACCGAACACCGATACGACATTAGCACTATATATGTCCTTCTCCAGGTAAAATAATTAAGGCCAATGTTTATAAATTTCTTAACGAGACAGGTAAACAGACGTGGGTACAAGGCACGTTTAAATCACAACTGATTATTGTTACACCAGGATGAGAGGAATGGGAGAGGTAGGGGAGATGGAGAGTGGAGGAGAGGGACGGGGAGAGGGGAGGGGGGAGAGGGGGAGGGGAAGAGGGGACGGGGAGAGGGACGGGAGAGGGAGGGAGGGAGGAAAGGGAGGGAGGGGGGAAAGGGGAGGGAGGGGGGATGTTATGTGGACAAGTATAGGTATTGTTTAGACCCAATGGGTGTTTATTAAAAATGGACGAGGAGGAGGGGATGAGGAGGGGGGAGGGGGAGGGGAAGAGGGGAGGGGGAAGAGGAGGGGGTGAAGAGGGGAGGGGGGGGAGGAGGATTTGAGAGGATGGGGGGTGGAAGGGTTGGGAAGAGGGGAGAAAGGAGGAGGATGTTGGAGTTTGAAAGGGTAGGGGAGAGGAGGAGGGAGAGGTTTGAGAAAGAGGGAGAGAGGGGAGACAAAGAAAGAGGAAGGAGGGGAGGAAGGAGGAAGAGGAGGGAAGGAGGAAAGAGGGGAAGGAAGGGAAGGAGGGAAGGAAGGAAGAAGGGAGGAGAAAGAAGAAAGGAGAAGGGAAGAGGAAGGAGGGGACAAAGAAGGAGGAGGGCGGACAGTAGGAGGAGAGGATGAGGGAGGAGGGAGGTTAAGTTTGAACAAGATCAGTACAGGGCGTCATCAGAGGGTGATCTTGACACGATACACAAGACCAAGCTGATGACACGGAGCAGCTCACGGCAACACTTGGCTCACAGCTAGAACACACACACACACACACACACACACACACACACACACACACACACACACACACACATACACACACATACACACACACACACACACGTCACAGAAACCCATTTAAAAATATAATTGATATAAGTAAATTCTCCCTACACCGGAATTTTCCCCTCAACATTTTCTAATATCCGGAATTCTCTCAAAACCGAACTGGCCCTTCACTAATTAATCCGGTTAAGGGAGAATAAATCGTATATCTATTCCATTACATATTTACACTAGTAGAGACTTCCTGACCCAAGCGTGTTCCGTGTCAGGTAAGTCAGAGAAGGCCAGGTTGTATTCTGCCTCACAAGCGTGTAGAAATTCCTTTATGAATCTTTTAGTACTTGCAAGCACCACTAACGACCATCTATCAAAGATTCAGGGACTGTCACGCGTGTGTTACCTGCGTGACGAGGAGCCCAGGTACAGGTGAGGAGGGACTGTCACACACAAGGGGAAGGGAGGCCAGTACAGGTGAGGGGGTCTTACCTGGCCTGGCTGTGTACACGATATCGCTCACCTGTCGGGAGGTTCATGTTGCTTGTGGTGATGACATGTAACGATCTGAGAGAGAGAGAGAGAGAGAGAGAGAGAGAGAGAGAGAGAGAGAGAGAGAGAGAGAGAGAGAGAGAGAGAGAGAGAGAGAGAGAGAGAGAGAGAGAGAGAGAGAGAGAGAGAGAGAGAGAGAGGTGCTTCACCCTATCAAGAATTTATTACTCTGTATTATTATTATTATTATTATTATTATTATTATTATTATTATTATTATTATTATTATTATTATTAATACCCTACAATTACGGCTGGACGTTTAACTGGCTATATATGCAGGTCAAACTCACAACGTTCACTCTATGTTATCTATTGAATCTCACTCTTAAGTTTAACAGTAATAATTAGACGAATATTGGCGACCCATTGTACAGCATATTATTGACCGGTAGAGTGACACAGATACAAGAAATACAAGTATACAGTGACACCAGTACAGCAACCACCACCACCACCTCTGCACCACCACTACCCACCGCCCCTCTATCATCACCACAACTACCAACACCACCACTACCACCCCGGGCTGGTCACTGACACCAAGAGATTGATCATTGCCTAGAACATATTGTTGGAAATGGAAAATCCGGTTAATTGGCAATCAAGGTTGGCCCACACCCCACTTACCCGTCCCTCTCCTCGACACCCCACTCATCCCACTCACCCTTTCCTCTTTCCCACACACACACACACACACACACCACTCACTCACTCGTCCCTCTCCGAGCTACCTCCCTCCCTCTCCCACTCCCTCCCTCTCTTGCTACCTCACCCTCCCTTCATATCTCCCTCGCCCTTCTTATTTTCAGTCACCGGCTGCAACTCTATTAATGAACAGTTTATTACTATTATTATTATTTTATTATTTAACACAACACAACACAACACACAGACCACATCCACCAACATATTCACAAACACACCAACCAACACATACCCTTTACCCCACACACACAACACCCACCCCAACCCCCCATACACACCCACCCCCCCCACCCACACCCTCTCCCTCCCCACACACACCGACCCCCACCCTCTCCTACACACACCCACCCCCATCCCACACCCTCCCACCACACATCCACCCCACCCCCACCCCACACACACACCCACCCACACCCACCACATCCACCCCACTCCACCTCTCCCCCACACACACATCCACCTCACTCCACCTCTCCCCCACCTCTCCCCCACGCACTCACCCACCCCCCACCCCCCCACACACATATACACACACACGCACTCTCACCCTCCCCCACACACACCCACTCCACCTCCCCCACACATCACACCCTCCCCACTCACACCCTCATCACCCCACACACACCACTCCACCCACCCTCATTCCCCCACACACACTCACCCCCTCCCCCACACACACACACTCCACCCCACCCTCTACCCCACACACACACACACACCACCCCACCCCCACACCCACCCCCACCCCACACACACATCACCCCCCATTTCTCTACCCCCACACATTCATCTTCACCTCCACACACCCCCACCCCACACAAAGAAAACATCTTTTAAACTGCACGTGAACCATTTAGCTAAGTACTATCAGTCACCCACTAATTGGTCTCTGTAAAAAGCCTTGAAGTATCATGAGCTACACTCTAATTATCACCACTGTTTTGTATTCACTTTATCGAACGTAATTACAGATGTTAACTAGGGTAAGGAGGAGGGGAGGGGGAGAAGAGGGGAGGAGGAGGAAGGTGGGAGAGGGAGGGAGGGGAAGAGGAGGAAGGTGGGGAGGGGAGAAGGAGGGGAGGGGAGGAAGGGGGGAGGGGGGAGGGGGAAGAGGAGGAAGGTGGGGAGGGGGGAGAAGGGAGGAAGGGGGGAGAGGAAGGTGGAGGGGAGAAGGGGGAAGGGGGGAGAGGGGAGGAGGCAGGTGAGAGGGGGGAGGAGGGGAGAGGAGGAAGGGTAGGGAGGGGGGAGAAGGGGAAGGGGAGAGGAGGGGAGGGGGGAGGAGGAAGGGTGGGGAGGGGAGAAGGAGGGAGGGGGAGGAAGGTGGAGAGGGAGGGGAGGGGAAGAGGAGGAAGGGGTGGGGAGGGGGAGAAGGGAGGAAGGGGAGAGGAGGAAGGTGGGAGGGGAGAAGGGGAAGGGGGGAGAGGGGAGAGGAGGCAGGGGAGAGGGGGAGAAAGAGGGAGGGGAAGAGGAGGAAGGGTGGGGAGGGGGAGGGAGGGAGGAAGGGAGGAAGGGGGAGAGGAGGGAGGGGGGGGAGAGGAGGGGAGGGGGGAGAGGAGGGGAGGGGGAGAGGAGGGGAGGGAAGAGGAGGAAGGTGGGGAGGGGGAAGGAGGAAGGGGAGAGGAGGCAGGTGGAGAGGGGAGAGGAGGAAGGGGAGAGGAGGAAGGTGGGAGGGGAGGGTGGGAAGGAGGGGAAGGAAGGAGGGTGGGAAGGGAGAAGGGGAGGGGGAGAAGGGAGGGGAGGAGGGTATGGGAGAAGGGGAAAGAATGGAAGGGAAAGGGAGGGGAAGTGGGAGGGGCAGTGGAGGAGGGGGGAACGGAAGGGGAGGTGGAAGATGGAAAGGAACGGGAGGGGAATGGGAAGGGAAGTGGGGGGAACGGGAGGGGAATGGGAAGGGAAGTGGGGGGAACGGGAAGGGAAGTAGGAGGGGTAGGGAGGGAAGGATGGTGGACCGTTTAAGGACAGAGCAACCTTCAATACGCTACTATAACACACGGAAGCTCTATAATACCAATAATTAAAGATAGGTAACATAACACTAACAAATATTTTATGAGAGTACTGCTGTATTATCAAGGTATTATATCATAATTTCTTAACTATAAAGAAATAATGATGATGATGATGATGATGATAATGGTGATGATGATGATGATGATGATGATGATGATGATACGGTAATTATTATTTGTATTATTATTATCATTATTGTTATTCACTTAATCATTATTATTGTATTGTTAGCATGAAAATGAAACATAAGTCAAGGATAAAATAGATATGTAAACAATAAAGATGGTGTGCCAGGTGCCAAGGCCAACCAGTGCCAAACATTCTCCCCCAAAAAAACAAAACAAGTCGAGGAGGATTAGGTGACGCTGCTGTTATGAAGGTCACTACGTAACTTAAACCAAGACACAAGATATAGATTGAAAAAAAAATATTGCTTCCAAAAATATAGCTGAGACTCGACTCAATTCATCCACTTAACACCACTCAAGTGACAGAATTAACGCCGACTGAATCTTTCCAGAAATTCTCAAGGTTGATTTTGTCTTGTTTCAGATGTTAAGGTGAAAATATCCAATCAAGGTAAATTGTCAGTGTACGAATACTTTTTTTTTTTTTTTTTACGTGATATTTGTCTCTTAGCTCAAGTCAAAATAGTTAAGTGCATTCTCTCGTGTCTCCATTTACGAGATTATGAGATCGGGAGGAGTTCCTTGAATCGGAACCCAGAACTGAGAGAGACCAGTGGAGATCTTACAATGACACACTCCCTCTCCTCCCCCAAAAAAAATCGACCTTTCCCAATGACCTTAACTTTAGTTCCAGTTATAAACAAGAGTAAAATTGATTCATCTCGGCGCACTACACGTTTAGTTAAACAAGTTTCCAGAAAATTATCTCACTCTGTGTTCCGTGGAATTTAAACTCAAAAAACAGGCACAGACGAAATACACACACACACACACACACACACACACACACACACACACACACACACACACACACACACAGTAAATAACATGGATGAAGGAGAAGAAGGAGAAGGGGAGGAGGAGGGGGAGGGAGGGGTGAGAGGGGTAGGAGGAGGAAGGAGAGGGGGTAGAGGAGGGGGAAGAGAAGGGGGAGGGGAGGAAGCCGAATCATTACCAAGATCTTTCTATCACCACTGGGCGTCTCTGAATATGTAAATACACACGAACCAGCTGTGGCTTTTACATACAAATACCATTTCGTGATACTACAGTGTGTGATAACGGGGAAGGGGGTTGGGAGGAGAGGGGAGAGGAGGAGAGGGGGGGGTGAAGATAACAAGCCCTCTCCCCCTCCACTCCCCACCCGCCCCTACCCTCCCCCCACAAAATAACTCGATAAATAAGAGTTATGTAAGTATGACAAATGAGAGAGAGGAACAACAGGCAGTCTGATGGTCGGGGGTGATAATGGGGTGACGAAAGTCCATAAGGTCGGTAATCATAAGACACACCTGCGATAATTACACCTTCAGTAACATAACGCCTGATAACGCCATGACAGACACACCGATCATAACATGCTACTAACTGATGGCTGGAGGAACCGGCGGCTGCATGACATTACGGGGGGGGTAGGGGGTGAGGTAGTCGTAAAATGTCAAGCTGTAATTAATACGAGGAGGTACAGTGAAGTCAAGCTGTTATTTGGAGAGTCTGGAGAGAGAGAGAGAGAGAGAGAGAGAGCACCACAAGACTAGTCCATTACACACACCTACAACCACCCACAAACACCACACACCCAGCACACACCTCCCCCACACAGCCCACACACCCCACCTCCCTCCCTCCCACACACACACACCGCTCCTCTCCCCCACACACACACACACGCTTACCCCACATCACACACACATACACAAACCCTTCTCTCCCTCCCTCACCCCCCCTCCCCCAAACACATCCTTCTCCTCCCCACCCTCCCCACACACACACACCCTTCTCTCCCTCCCCTAAACATACACCTTCTCCTCCCCCTCTCACCTCCCCAAACACACATCCCTCCTCCCTCACACCCCCTCCCACACACACACACACACACCATTCCTCCCTCCCCCACCCCTCCCCGACGCACCTGACAAGACGTGGAAAATCGAGTGTTTTCAGGACTGGGCGGAATTTTCAATTAAATGTAAGTCGACGCTCACTTCTCCAGTAGAGACTAGCAAGGAGCCGGAGTTTTAATTTGAAAAGAGATCCTCACCTTATCAACTTACACACCCAGGCAACAACAACAACAACAACAACAAAAAAACACGAAAAAAGACAAATAAAACGCAGAAAAACACAGACACGAGCACACACACACACACACACACACACACACACACACACACACACACACACACACACACACACACACACACACCTGCCTCTATTCCTTCCCCTTCCTTCCTCCCTCCTTCTCCCTCTCACCCCTCTTCCATACCCAGCATTACATCACATCTCACCTTTCATCACCAAAAACTGTCAGTGTATCTGTCTACGTCATCACTCACCTGTCATCACTCACCTGTCATCACTCACCTGTCATCAAGTCACCTGTTTGAACCCTTCCTCGAGGTTTAACTCACTATAAAACATCCAATCAAAACCTCGAGGTTTAACTCACTATAAAACATCCAATCAAAACCTACAAAACAACGAATTAAACCTCACTCTTTCATTAAACCCCTAACCTACCTGTGATAATGATTTATTCACCTGTAATTAAACTGATGACTTTCGAGAATTACAAGAGTGACTTAAACTGTAATTTGTCTTGTGTTTATGAACTTTTTTGTGTTTGACTGTAGAGAATTCTTTAGTGCTGTAAGTACATTAAACTAATTTCGAACTTATATAATTATGTACATTTTGAATACAATATTGTAATTTCCATCACATAATATACTTGTATTTTTTTAATCATTTAAACCAACAGATGTGTACTCCAATACGTGGCATGTACATATTTACTTACCGATGTACCCAGTAAGTGTTCAGCAGGGTGCACTATTAAGCCGATTGTACATTTTTCGGGTCCGTTCACGATGTTCAGACTATTAGCTGCACAGTTTCTCATCCTGTCAATAACCTGAGTATACTGTGTAAACTTGGGTATATTGTACACTTAAAAACACTGTACACTTAGAAACACTGTACACTAATCATTTCACTTAATTACTAACCACTTGAACGCGTCACTATCCACTTAATCCAGTCACTATACACTTATTACTGCGTGTTTTATGTTTATAAATTATTTGAGGATATTCATTTCCTTCTTCCTCCTCCTTTATCCCCCCCAACGTCATCTCTCCTCTCTCTCTTCGTCTCCCCTTCGTCTTCCCCTCTACTCCCTTTTCCTCCCTCTTCCCCTCCCTCCTCCCGACTTTCGTCTACATTGTTCTCCCCCATTGCCTTACTTTCCCTTCCCCATTACCCATTACTTTCCCCTTATATTTCCCTTACCCTATACTTTCCTCCCTTCCCTTCCTCCCCTTTCCTCCCCCTTCTCGCGCTGCCCCTAAACAAAAAGGAAATTCTGACACCCTAGTTGGGGAAGGGAGGGGGAACGGGGGGAAGGGAGGGGGAAGGGAGGGGGAACGGGGAGAAGGGGGGAGGAAGGGGAGATAGGAGGGAGAATAAGGAGTACGAAGCAGAAGGTAAGAATAAGAAACAAGGAAGTAGATGAGAGGAAGAAGAAAAAGAAGTATGAAAGAGAGGGAGGAGAAGATCGGGAAGAAAGGAGGAGGAGTTAGAGAGAAGTAGGAAGAACGGCAAAGGAAAGAGGAGGAAGAGGAGGAGGAGGATGGATGAAGAGAAAGAAAGAAAATGGGAAAGAGGGAGAAGTGAAGCGAGGAGGACGACGAGAGGAAGGAGGAGAAGGAGGATGGAGGGAGGGAGAGAGAGAAAGATAGAGGAGGATAAGGAGGTGGTGGAAGGGAGAAAGATAGAGGATGAGGAGGAAGAGCAGAAGCAGGGAGGAGGATGGAGGAGTAGGATGGAGGAAGATAGAGGAGGATGGAGGAGTAAGAGCAGTGAACCGTGTAAGAAGTGCCTCGCTTCCGCTGGCTGCGTTTTAAATCTTTTCCAAATTCCCGGTAAAGTTTTAATTAGGTCTGGGCGGCGGTGGCCTACCCATCTCCGAGAGTTATTGAAATGTTCCCAGGCAGGCATGAGTCGGGGGTAGGGGTGAGAGGGGTGGAGTGTGTGTGTGTGTGAGGGGTAAGAATTGGCTATGCTGTCTTTAGGGTGAGGGTGAGGAGGGGTGGTAAGAGGGTGTAGCAGGGTGGGGGAGAGAGTGAGAGGGGGAGAGTGAGAGGAGGAGAGGGGAAAGTGAGAGGGGAAGAGGTGCCCAGGCTGTCTTGGCTGGGAGAGGGGTAGAGGGGAGAAGGGGGTGAAGAAGATGAAGAGAAGGAGGAAGAGGAAGAGAAAAAGTGGAGGAAAGGATAAAAGTGAAAATGAGAAGACAGAGAAGGAGGAGAAGTAACAGAAAGAGAAAGATAAAAGAGGAAGAAGGAAGAAAAGGGGGAAGAGGAAAAGGAGGAAATGGGTAAGGAAGAAGAGAAGCATAAGAGAAGGAGAAGGAAGTGAAAACAAAACAGAGGAAAAAGGCAAAGAAAATAAAAAAAGCTAAACGATATTACCAAATGAAAACAAATGTTCGAGAAATTGAAAGAAAAAACAGAAAAAATAAGAAATATAAATAAGAAGGAAGAAAGAAGGAAGAAGAAGAAGGAAGGAGGAGGAAGGAAGAAGAACTGAAAGAGGAAACAAAAAAAGAGGAAGAAAATTAAGGGGAACTTTTCCTCTCATTCCTCTTGAGAACAGGAACGAAAATAAACAAGTTACTGGTAATTAAGGAGACAAGCCTTATAGAAAACGGAACGAGGTCTTTAAGTTCCCAGGCTCGTTTTGTTAAAATTATATTACAATAATCTTTAATGTTAATCTACTACGCGAGATTTTTAACATTAATTCAGACTAAGGAATCTAAAAATTAATCCGGACTGAGAAATCTAACCATTAATCCGGATTAAGGAATTATGTTGTTCTTTGCTTTAACCTGAACAGTTTAACGTGAGTGCGGTGGTCGAGTGGGTACCTAAGCTTACAACTTGGGGAAGTGAAGGCAGTCTAGTGCAGTACCGGCCATGTTACCTCCTTGTGTTCCGAAGGTTTAGTATACAGTGTGCTGTATCCACACTGCCCCTAACGGACACAGAGAGAGAGAGAGAGAGAGAGAGAGAGAGTGCCAGTGGCTGGATACATATACACATCACAAGCGCACCTTTGACGAACACACCTCTCCTCCCCAGCGACACATCCCATTAAATCACTGAATGAAAAAATACACCAGCATTAAAAAAATAAAATTCTTCAATCTATTTAATTATATTTATTCTATATAATCTAAACATTATTTTTGTATTGTCTATAATTGAGGGATTAGTTAAATATGATTCTAATTAAAGGTGATTGATGTTTATTAAACGATATTCAGGTTAATTTAGAAATAGTTTGAGGATATGATATTATGTTTGTTTGTTAATTCGTGAGATTTGTTTTAACTTATGTGTGGTAAGGGTGGGGCTGGGCTGGGCTGGGCTGGGCTGGGCTGGGCTGAGCTGGGCTGGGCTGGGCTGGGCTGGGCTGGGCTGGGCTGGGCTGGGCTGGGCTGGGCTGGGCTGGGTCAAGTCAACTCACTTAAGGGATACCATTAACACATTTCTTCCTCCTCCTCCTCCTTCTTTTACTTCTTATTTTCTTGTTCTTTCTCCTCCTCCTCTTGCTCTTCCTCTTTTTTTTAAATCTTACTCCTCTTTCCCCTCTTTCCCCTCTTGTTCTATTTACCGTTGTTGTTGTTCTTCTTCTTCTTCTTCCTTCTCTTCCTCCTTCTTCTCCTCTTTCTTCTCCTCCTCCTCCCTCTTCTGCATCTTCTTCCCCTCCTCATTTTCTTCCACCTCCTCCCCCACTTCCTCTCCCACCACCTCTCTCTCCTCCCCCACTACCTCCCCATCTCCCCAACCTTCCACCTCCTGAACCTCTCACAAGCCACCCCCCCCCTCTCAGTTAGAAATACTTAAGAAATGAAAATTTTCTTGGAGACGGTGAAGTGGGCGACTCTCCCTCCCTCCTCCTCGATAACCACCATCTTTTCCATATGGATTCAGCACTATAAAAACAAGGCGGGTTTCGTCCCTTATGCAAATACCCAAGAGGCGGGCCGGAACGCTCTCTACTGCCTTGGAATGATACCTAGTTTTTGGCCTTCTTCTCCAGCCCTCAGCCGCCAGTGTGTCCAGGAGCCAGAACAAGAGAGGGGGCGGAGAGGGGTAAGGAGGAGTGGGGAGAGGGGGGGTGAAGGAGGCTCTCAGTTCAGGATGATAAACCATTAATCCCAGAGCAGATGGTAATCCGTCATTAAAATTCCAAGGAAGTGGTATTAGACGCTGTGATGACGCGAATGCCAAGAAACAAACGACGATCGGTGCTCGCCCCCATTCCTCGAGACCCGCCTCCAGATCCCATTTTCCCCCGATGCAAAGAGGATTCGATGCTCCCTGACACGCGTCGTTGAGGAAATAAGCCCGAGTTTCAGGTAGTCGATACTCAGGGGCGGCGGGCAGACAAGAAAAGAAGGTTTGAGCTTGATTTACTTATTGATAGGCTTGGAAACTCCCGCCGCTCGGAATTGAATGCTGACACTTTGAGGAGTTTGAAGGAGGGTGGGGGGAGGGGGAGGGGGGGGGAGGAGGCAGGGTGGGGGAGATGAGGCAGAGAGTGGAGGGGAGATATGAAGGTGGAGGCAAAGAGGCAGGAGCATGAGGTAAAAGGTGGAGGTAGGTGATGAGGTAGGAGGGAGGGGTAGAGAGGAGAACGGAGGAGATGAGAGATGGAGGAGGTGGGGAAATGAGGGGGGAAGAGGGGAAGCAGAAGAGGAAAGTAGCAAAGGACTTAGGCCAACGACTGGGAGGGAGGGTTGGAGGAGGGTTGGAGCAGGGTCAAGGGTTGGAGCAGGGTCAAGGTTGGGGCAGGGTCAAGGGTTGGGGCAGGGAGGGTTGGGGCAGGGTCAAGGGTTGGGGCAGGGTCAAGGGTTAAAGGGTTGGTCAAGGGTTGGGGCAGGGGGGTTGGGGCAGGGCAAGGGGTTGGGGCAGGGGGAGGGTTGGGGAAAGCAGCAGGGTTGGGGCAGGGGGTCAAGGGCTGGGGCAGGGGGTCAAGGGTTGGGGCAGGGGGTGGGGGCAGGGGGTCAAGGGGGTCAAGGGTTGGGGCAGGGGGTCAAGGGGTTGGGGCAGGGGGAGGGTTGGCAGGGGCAGGGGTTCAAGGGTCAAGGGTTGGGGCAGGGGTCAAGGGTTGGGGCACAAGGGTTGGGGGCAGGGGGTCAAGGGTTGGGGCCAAGGGTTGGGGCAGGGTCAAGGGTTGGGGCAGGGTCAAGGGCTTGGGGCTGGGGCAGGTCAAGGGTTGGGGCAGGGTCTGTCTGCAGGGTCAAGGGTTGGGGCAGGGTCAAGGGTTGGGGCAGGGTCAAGGGTTGGGGCAGGGTCAAAGGGTTGGGGGGCAAGGGTTGGGGCAGGCCAAGGGGTTGGGGCAGGGCAAGGGTGGGGGGGCAAGGGTTGGGGCAGGGCTAGTTGGGGCAGGGTCGTTAGGTTGAATAAGGTAGGATATTGTAAAAGAGGGGAAGGGTGGAGTTGGTCTGAACAGAGAGGGCGATGAGGGGCAGGGCGGGGGACATGACGGAGGAAAGTTGGGAGGGCAGAGAGGAGGGGAGGAGGAGGAGGGACGGGGAGGAGGAGGAGGGGCGAAGAGGAGGAGGAGGGCGGAGAGGAGTGAAGAGGGGTAGAAAGGAGTGAGGAGGGCGGGGGAGGAGAGGAGGAGGAGGGGCGGGAGGAGGAGAGGAGTGGGGAGGGGTTCACACTTTAGGTTTATGAGCGTCTTTGTTAAGTGAGAAGAGTCGGGAACGTGCTGGGGAGGTGATGTTGATAGTGACGAAGGGGATGATGGTGGTGAGGGTGGGGGTGGGGGTAGGGGTGATGGTGGGGGTGGGGGTGATGGTGGGGTGGGGTGGGGGTGATGATGGTGGTGAGGGTGGGGGTGGGGTAGGGGTGATGGGTGGATGGTGGGGGTGATGGTGGGGGTGGGGTGGGGTGGGGGTGTGGTGTGGGTGGTGGGGTGGGGGGGGGTGGTGGGTGGGGGTGGGGGGGGGTAGGGGTGATGGTGGGGGTGGTGGTGGGTGATGATGGCGGTGATGGAGGGGTGGATGATAAAGGGGTGATAGTGACGGTGATGGAGGTGGTGATAGTGATGGTGACGGAGGAGGTGGTGGTGATGGAGTAGGGGGTGATGATGGCGGTGATGGTGAGTAATGGTGATGGTGGGGGGTTAATGAAGATGATGGTGATAGTGAAGTTGAAGTTAATGGTGACAGTGACAGCACCTAATAATGATTGATGGTGACTCTAACCCAAGGTAAAGACTCACCTTTGGCTCCTTTGGCTAAACACTGGTATCAAGCTTGCGTTAGGTTAGGTTAGGTTGGTTTCATCGACCTGGGGAGCATAATATTAACTTCCCAGAACGAAAAGTAACCTCCCCTTTGGCCACGATTACGAAGGATATCTGTATTTCCTGTGCATAAAAATGATATACTCCCTTCAGCTACGTTCAGTATATTGTGGGGAGGGAGAGAGGGGGAGAAGAGGTGGGCATGAGGAGAGGAAGAGGTGGGAGAGAAGGAAAGGGTAGGAATGTGGGGGAAAAGGAGAGACAGACGTGAAGGCTGGGGGAAAGGGGAAAGAAAGAGGTGGTTGGAGAGGAGGGGGGAGATAGAAAGGTAGGGGAGAGAGGAGGGGAGTGAGGAAAGGAAGGGGAGAAAGGTGGGGGGAAAGGAGAAAGGGAGAGGGGAACGGGGAAAGGGAGAGGGGAACAGGGGAAGGGAGGGAACTAACTCGTGTATATTCACCTTTACCTGTACAACCCTCAAATTAAGTCACTTGAACAGGTAAGTTTTCTTTTCCCTTGATTATTGAACACAACACAACGTACTGAGGTCAGGTATACTGCCACGGATAAAGCTTCAAGCTGACATGGATAAAGCTTTAACCAGACACAGATGGAATTTCTCGCTGAACGTAAATATGATGGTTGTGTGTACGTGAGGACAATGATTGCGTGTGCATGACGGCAATGGTAATTTGTGTGTGTGTGTCTGTGTCTGTGTGTGTGTGTGTGTGTGTGTGTGTGTGTGTGTGTGTGTGTGTGTGTGTGTGTGTGTGTGTGTGTTGATACTTTCTCTTGTTGTTGGCTATTGAGATAACCTATTTAGACTATGTGTTTTAAAGACCTTAGTACCTGAGGCAAGACATAAAGACAGACACATACACACACACACACACACACACACAGAAAACACACACACAGCAACACACACAAACAAACAAACAAACAAACAAACAAACAAACAAACAAACAAACACACACACACACACACACACACACACACACACACACACACACACACACACACGCAGCAACACACACAGACAAACAAATAGACACAGATATACACTCACACACATACAGACACACAGACACACAGACCCACTGGCTAAGGTTAATTACATAAAAAGCTCTTTGCCTATTTTCCCTTGGATTTATGACTCTCTCTCTCTCTCTCAGGTGTATGTTACTACCTTACGTTACAGTTGGGGAAGTAATGACGATCGAGTCCAGTACCAAACAGGCTTATGGAACTTACTTTTAATGGCACTCTCTCCTACAACCGTAATGGCGCTCTCCTACATAGTGGCACTCTTCTAGATAATGGCACTTTCTCCTATAATCTCAATGGCACTCTCCTAGATAATGGCACTCTCCTACACACCTAATGACACTCCTACATAATGGCACTCTCTTACACACATAATGGCACTCCTACATAAAGGCACTCTCCTACATATTGGCACTCTCCTACATACCTAATGGCGCTCTCCTACATACCTAATGGCGCTCTCCTACACACCTAATGGCGCACTCCCTTAGGTATTTTTAATGGTAGTTGGTTCTCAGTTCCTCCTCAACTGACGTCTACAGAAGCGTAATGAAATTTGCACCGTGGCTACTGTACAAATGTGAGGGGAAGAGTGGGGAAGGAGAGGGTGGGGAGGAAGGGGTGGAGGGTGGGGAGGAAGGGGTGAGGGAGGAGAAGGGGTGGGGAGGAAGGGGGTGGGGAGGAGTGGGTGGGTTGGAGTGGGTGGGGGAGGAGTGGGTGGGGAGGAGTGGGAGGAAGGGTGGGAAAGAGGAAGAGAGGTGGAAGAGGGGAAGAAGGGTGGGAAGGGGTCAGGGGAGGAGAGGAGTAGGAGGAGGAGGAAGGAAGAAGGGGAGGGGAGAAAGGGAGGAGGGGAGAAAGGGAGGAGGTGGGAGAGGAGAGAGAGGGAAAAGGGAAGGAGAGAGAGAGAGAGAAAGGGGAAGGAGAGAGGAAAGAGGAAAGGGAGAGTGAGTGGGAGAAGAGAATGGAGGTCAGTCTGGTCGTCTTGTGAGTCACGTGGTTATTGTGAAGAGGAAGAGGGAGGTGGGAGTGGGGAGTGGGGAGAGAGGGAGGGAAGGGGGCAGGAAGAGGGGGTGGGGAGAGAGAGGAAAGGAGTGGGAGATGGGGAGAATGTGAGTGGGGAAAAAAAGGAAGGGAGGAAGCATAGAAAGAAGAAGAGGAGATGGAGAGAGGGAGAGGAAGAGGAGGGGGAGAAAGGATGGAAGAAGATGTTGGAGAAAACAGGGGATATGAGGAGGAGAGAGAATAAAGGGAGGGGGTAGAGGGGAATAGGAGGAAAAGGGTGGAAGGGGAAAAGGAGGGGTGAAAAAAGAGAGATGCGTGTGTGTGTGTGTGTGTGTGTGTGTGTGTGTGTGTGTAAAAATGTATTATTATTATTATTATTATTATTATTATTATTATTATTATTCCAACAATCATCACTATTTTTCCCATATTCTTAATGAGCAAAAGATACTTCTCTTATTTGAGTTAATCAGTCCAGCAGCTGGTCGTGTTGGCATTTAAACATTACGAGCTTCAAGTAGAACACACACAAAAAAATATATAAATTCCTCAATAGATTCTAATCTGGGAGCCATTCTTCACTATTGATTCCATCCACACAGCGTAGGAAGCGACGGCCATTAATCACAGCGTCCGTACACCCGTCCACTCAAACAACAACAACAACAAGCTCCTCCATGTTTATTTGGGGGAGGGACTGAGGGGCTGTATTATAACCTCTTCCAGCTGTCTAAGAGAACAATAAACATTCCGAGAGGAGAAGTTCTCAACTAATCTTGGCCTAAGCAAAGGGTCTCTCAGCTCCCCCCCTCAGAAATCAAAATAATCTACGTCTTTCTCAAACTTTCCTGGGACTTTAGCCTCGTGTTTTTGTTTTTTTCCCGCCAAAAACTGTCTCTCAATCCTGGCCTGGGCTTGTGTGTTGGCGCCCTCTTGCCTCGACCTCCTGCCTCTACCATTACTTTTTTTGTTTAATATAACGAAGTATAAGACAAACCTCTAAGAAACTCTCAATGAATAATAGATTTTTCTCATCTTTTTTTTTTTTTATTTGACGTCTCTTAAAAAAAAATTACAAGGAGGGGAAAAAAATAGATTTTTTTGGGTGGAAAGCGACAATAAATCAGAAGCGTAAATTTCCTACTCGGCACCTCCTTCCCCGCATCTGGTCAGCTGGGCCGGATTTCAGGCGTGCCGCTTTATAAAGTCGCCCGCCAAGTGCACACAAGAAAAAGTGGTACCCCCATATCGTCCCAGCTCTCTACTCGACATGAAATTCTTACGTTTATACACCTTCATCCCGTTGAAATAAATATTTTAGTAGTAATATTATACCCTGATGAAATATTTTGGTTAAATCTCTAGTAAATATAGGGCTTAGATATGGAATGCCAGACGATGTAGATGGATCACGAAGCAGTAGTCAGTAGCCAGGGGAGATGGTCGGGACATGCTTCCAGCTGTTTCCCCCGGGCCGTCAGCTGAGGAGGGTTCGTATAAAAGCGAGGAAGGACTCGATTCTTTAATATTTCAACACCGCGCGAAAATACACTGAGGAAAGTGGGAACTGACACCAAACCACCCAACACCCCAAGCCTTTTAACGAGTGAGGAAGAGGGAGTGTTTTACCTCAATTCAAGAGAGAAATTAAGATACGAGATGATCACAGCCAGACCAGATCAGCTACGACACACACACACACACACACACACACACACACACACACACACACACACACACACACACACACACACACACAATTAAAACACGTCATCAATCGAATTCACGAAAACAAAAAAAAATCTTACGTTATTTTTTCTTTCACTCAAGTTAAAAAAAAAAAAAAATTCCGTAATCATGGACGTATGATTCACCTAAATTACCATCAAGTCTCCATGTAAAGTCGACGTTATTTAGAGAGAAAGAAAGAGAAAAAAATTACGATACTTTGAGAATTTTCATCTTGTTTCCTGATTCTCAAAGATTCTTAATATTCGTCTCTTTTATTTAATTTTTGTATAAGTGAAAATAATAGTTTCATGTAAAGTCTTTCCTTGTTATTGACGCCATATTGGTCTCACGCGATCACCAATATCAGATGTAACAGTTGAGTAATACTTGTAGCTCCCCTTAAGTAGCAGTCACACCTAACACTCAAGTAACATTCACACTCATCACTCTTTACACTCAGGTAACGTAACACTTCATTAAACAAACACTTCAAGCGCTTTTAATTTCCTCCTTTAGACCGACTTGACTGCGTGTGTGCGTGTGTGTGTGTGTGTATGTGTGTGTGCGTGTGTGTGTGTGTAGTGGTGCAGTATATTGCACTTATCTTGTCTGTCTGTTTCTATTTCTTCTTTCTTTCTCTTGTTGCCTGTCTCTCACATTCTCTTCATCTCTGTCTCCTCCTCTCTTCCTATCTCTGTCCGTTATCTCTCTCTCTCTCTCTCTCTCTCTCTCTCTCTCTCTCTCTCTCTCTTTCCCTCACATGACATCCTCTCTCTCTACATCCTCTCTCCCTCTCCCATATCCTGTCACTCCCTCCCCATCCCTCCCCACCCCTCTCCCTCTCCCTACCTCAGGCCAGGGGCACCAAGACATGTATATTAAAGAGTAGATACCAAGGAGGAATGGAAGGTGCCTCTCTCTCTCCTCTCTCTCCATGTTCAATACCCTCACCATAACCCATAAAGGTGAAGGACTTATGTACCTAGGTGGTGTAGTGAAGGTGGTGGTGTTGTGAATAGGGTGGTGGTGGTGTAGAAAGAGTGTGGTGGTATATAGTGGTGGTATGGTAGTGAAGGTAAGAAGGTGTGGTGGAGTGAAGGTGGTGGTGTAGTAAGATGTGGCAGAAGGTGTGGTATGTGAAGGTGGTGGTGGTGTAGTGAAGGGTGGTGGTGGTAGTGATGGTGGTGGTGGGTAGTGAAGGGTGGCGGTGGTGTAGTGAAGGGTGGTGGTGGTGTTGTTGTGAAGGGTGGTGGTGGTGTTGTGAAGGGTGGTGGTGGTGCTGTATGTGGTGGTAGAGCTGAATGACTTTGATAGAACTCCAAAGGAAGGAAGAGGGGAAAGAGATGGACTCTATGTGGGAGGAGTTAGATATAAGAAAATTAACTAAGGAAAGGGGGGGTATGGCAAAAGGAGGGAGATTGAAGACACTGGCGAATCACATTATACTTCCCCAAAATATTCAAATTTTAATGCAGTGAGTCTGACATACCTTACCTAACCTAACCTAACCTTATCTAACCTAACCTAACCTAACCTAACCTAACCTAGTATGACGCATAATTATCTCCCAGTTCATGCTATCACACTTCCTCTCATAACCCACACAGCCGCCACACCCCCCACACCTGCCACACCCCCCCACACCTGCCACACCCCCACACCTGCCACACCCCCACACGCCACACCCCCCACAGCTGCCACACCCCACACCCCCACAGCCGCCACACCCCATCACAGCTGCCACACCCCCCAGCCGCCACACCCCACCACAGCCACACCCCGCCGCCACACCCCCCACAGCCGCCACACCCCACCACAGCCGCCACACCCCCAGCCGCCACACCCCCACAGCCGCCACACCCCCAGCCGCCACACCCCCCACAGCCGCCACACCCCCAGCCGCCACACCCCACCACAGCCGCCACACCCACCACAGCCGCCACACCCCCCATCCGCCACACCCCCACACAGGTTAACACAACTAGACCTCGCCTACCTTCTCTCCCTTCCCCTCCACTACTTGCCCCTCACTTCTTGCCTCTCACCTCTTTCCCCTCACCTCTTGCATCTCACCTCTTGCCCCCACCTCTTGCCCCCACCTCTTGCCCTCACCTCTTTCCCTCACTCTCATCTCCCTCTGCCCCTCAGTTCTTGCCCCTCAGTTCTTGCCCTCACTTCTTGCCCATCACTTTGCCCCTCACCTACCTACCCTCTCCTCTTACCTATAACCCTCTTCCTTCCTTCCTTTTCCCATCTTCAATAACCCTCCTCCCTCTTTCCAAACCTATCCCCTCCCTCTTTCCTACCTGCCTGCCTCTCCCTCCCTTCCTCACTTAATCCTCACTCCTTACCCTCGTCCTATATCTGCCCTAACCCTCCTCCATCCCTTCCTCCTCCCCGTCCCCTACCTTTCTCTCTAACCTTCCTCCCCCCACCACCCCCTCCCCTCCTCCAGAAGCGGGCCCACTCAAGAAATAAGATAAATTAATTTGCTGAGCGTACCAACGTTGTCGGACGAGGGCGAACACGGCATACCAAATCAGTTTGAGAAGTTCTGGGAAGGAGGAAGGAGGAAGGAGGGAAGGAGGGGGTGGGACAGAGAGGTAGGCGGGAGGGATAGAGGAGGATGGCAGGAGGAAGGATGAGAAGCAGTGAGGGAGGGACGGACGGATAGATGGAGGATCGTAATGGGAGGAGGGAGAGAGGCAGTGGGAGAGGGATGGGAGGATGAAGGCAGCGATGGAGAGAGGAATAGATTGAGGTAGTAAGGGAAAGAGGCAATGGTAGGAAGGAGTGAGAGGCAGGAGAGAAGGAAGAGAGAGAGAGAGAGAGAGAGAGAGAGAGAGAGAGAGAGAGGGGGGTTTAGAGAGGGAAGGAGTGAAGAAGAGGAATAGAGATAAGGAGAGAGAGGTAGTGAGGAAAGGAGGGAAGAAAGGGAAGGAGTGATAAGCGTCAGACGGCATATCCTTCCACGTTCCTTCTCTTCCCTTCTCCTTCTTCTCTCTCCTTCCCTCCCTCCCCTCCTACCAATCCGTTTTCTTTCACACAAACAGCTCTAGGGAATAGGATCAGATACCTCTTCAGTTATCCCACTCACAACTCGCCTCCTTAAGGGGTTTCGAATCTTTTCCCGTCGTCGCTGTGTTTATAATTGCTCTCTTTATACCTGAGGTTGGATCTGGAGTTTAATACGATTGGATTCTCCTCTCTTCTTATTGTTGATGGTTATATGTCTTTCTGTTAAGGTATAAGGGATATGAAGGGTTTGTGAAAAGTTCCTATAGGGTTGGATGCTATTTAATGGTGTTTTACCTATTATTTATATAAGTTTGGATAGAGTATTCGATTCGATGTGGTTTAGTTGGTCAGTGTATGGTGCTATGGAAAACTTCAGTATAATGAGATGATGGATTTTATTGTTTTATGGTGGGTGTGTGTGTGTGTGTGTGTGTGTGTGTGTGTGTGTGTGTGATATATCCAATATTTTGATCTACTTAATATTGGATCCGATATATTGAAGCTTTAGGGATCGAATGCCACATGCTTGTCACGATTCACCCCCTCCTCTTTCTCCCCAGCGGACCTACACCAATAGGATCTGATGCTTTATCCATTATGCTCTTTGAGTTAGTGGAGGAGCACTTGACACCTTACTTACTGACTGTGTGTGCGTGTGTGTGTGTGTGTGTGTGTGTGTGTGTGTAGTTGTGTTTCCTCGGGTTAAATCAGTCTTAGTAACGTTTGGTATTAATGGAACTATGAATTTAAATTTGAAAGAACTTATAAATATTATTAATTTTGTATTGGGACTTAAAATTTCACACTTGGTACTCGTATGTAACATGAATTAGATTTTGAACCTTTATAAATAAACTGAACCTTACTTTTGTGTATGCTAGTCTCACCATTTCCTCTAATATGTCATGGAAGCCACACATCCACAACATTGCTAAAGCTGCTCTGAAAGTTGGGAATGCTGTACAGATGCCGTAGCTACTTCACTCCTGAGCAGTTGCTTCAAGTATATAAGTGATCTATCTGTCCTAACTTGAAGTACTGCTTCATATCTTCTGTCCAACTGTTAGATAGGGTGGAATCAAAGGCATTTCGTCTTATTAATCCTCCTTTAGTTGATAATCTTTCTTCTTTTCTTCGCCGCAATGTTGCTTCACTCTCTTTTTTACAGGTACTTTAACGGGCAATGTTTGATGGATTTGGCATCCTGTGTTCCGCCGGCAAGGCCGTGGGCTCGTAACACACGTTCCTTCTGCGGTGCCCACAGTTTCTGTGTGGGTGTCGGTCACACTAGAATAACCCGTTATAGTACATCCTTATTTCCTCACACAGCCAAACTGTGGAATGCTTCCACTTCTTCTGGTTTCCTATTCTCTTTCTCTGTACAATTTCAAGAAAATCCTCTGATTCTGAGTTACCCGTAAGGTCGATCCAATCTATTTAGCTAAAGTTAAAGTCGCCTACTATGCAGACGTCGCTATGCCTGGATGCTCCACACTTCATCCCAAACAAGTCGTTCATTAACTCTATCAAGATCAGGAGGTCTATATATTGCTCCTATGATTAATTTTTTCCATACCATCGGTTAATCATATCCAAATTGTTTCTGTATTCAGTTCATTATAAAGAAAGTAGAAGGTTAATATTAGGTCACATAATACAGTAGTCTGTTTAACTCAGTGTCAGAGTCATAGGAAGAGGCAAGACAACATTTAACTGATATATTTCACACAGAAAAAGCGTAGAGAGATGACCTGGTGAGCTGGGGTACTCACCAAACTCCATGCTGTTGGCTTAATGAATCATTTACCTCATTTTATTCGATATTTTCTCATTGACAGGAAATTTTCTGTCCAAATCTCTAAATTTACGTAAAGTCGGACACATATGTACAAGATAATGGGGTAGCCAAGACAACTTCATATCTACAATCAAGATTTTGGTTTGCACCGTAAATATCATCAGAAACAATCAACGATCGTGGGGGCATAAACAGGCTGTAGCACTGCCTATAGTCCAGCCAACGAGACGGATATTCACGTTATGATCCCAACTGCTAGAAACTACAGTCCAAACTAACCCTGAAGGAGTGTTTACAACTAGCAATAATTATTATTATTATTATTTATTATCATTATTATTATCATCTTTACACGCCGTTTCCCCCCACACTCCATTTTCTATCTATCCTACATCCAACAGGCTGAGGGTTTTTTTTTCCTCTCACCTCCCGTGTCCCCCAGTGCAAACTTTTAAAGACTCACAAGTTGATATAAATAAAACATATTGATATTTCTTCATCACTCACCTGGCTCACTCTCCACCATATTTAAAAGATCACACACACCTGGCCTTAAAAAAATGGCCAGAAAACCATTTGATTTATTCCAGGATCTCGTCAATATGTATAGCTTTAGTTTGAACTTCTGTACCTGTGATGATACATATATACTTGGAGGATACATGTATACTTAGAGAATACATATGCTCTTGCCTACTGGTGTATTGAGTGTATGAAGGAAGGGAGTTGATTTTCCCTTTTAGAATTCTGTCTTTATTTCTGGGGTGTCTTTTCTATACGTTGCTTTCTATACTTGTTTTCTATATGCTTTCTATACCTAAGCTAGCAGTATCTAAACACTCAATTTACTTTCTAATACAACTTGTACTTTCTACGCCAGACTATAAATTCAAGTTCATTAACTATACAATTTACCTGTATATAAACCCACACCTGTGCTTTCTATTTTTGATAGTGTCTTGGCGGTATTTACTTTCTATGAGGAATTTATGAAAGTTTTACGTATTATGTTTACTAGATAGTGACTTGATGTTACTTCAGAAAAGAAGGGTATGGCTGACATCGTGGACATAATGGAACGGGAGAAAGAAGGGTATTGACATAATGGAACGGGAGAAGGGAGGGTGGCTGACATCGTGGGCATTATGGAACGGGAGAAGGAGGTGGCTGACATATGGACAGAGAGAGAGAGATATTATAAATAAATTGGTGAGAGCAGAGGGGGGCGGGGGAGGGCTGGGGATCGTTGTATACCTGAGACAGGAGAGGGGAGTCTGGTGCTGAGAGAAAGGAGGAGAGGAGAGGAGACGGACCTTGGATGACGGGTCGAGACAGCGTACGAGAGAGCTAGTGTGTGTACTCCATTTTCATTGATGAATAACTTAGTCAACGACACACCTGCATTTCCCGGTGTGAATCAAAAATAACCCTTGCCTTGTTCCACCTGACTCACCTGTTAATTTAATCACCGGAGAACCTCGTTAGTGCGCACCTCCACTCCTCCTCCTCTCTTCAATCCAACACCACTCAACCGCCCCCTCCCTCCCTCCTCCACCCGTGATAAAAAAATTGTTTGTTTCTGATTCTACTCGTATCTTTGAGTTAATTTTTGTTGTGAGAAAGATCAGTGTGTGTGTGTGTCCTCCACCTCCCAGGCCCCACACCAGGTAGAGGACAGATTCTCCTACAGGATGCATTGTATTAGTATAGGCGTTGGGACTGTCGCCATGACCTCCTTCCCCGCTACTATCCTCCCTCCTCGCTACTATCCTCCCTCCTGCCACTACCCTCCCTCCCCATCATTACCCTTCCTCCCCGCCACTAACCTCCCTCCCCGCTACTAACTCTCCCTCCCCCCACTACCCTCCCTCCCCACACACCCTCCTCCCGCCACCACCTCCTCCAGCCACCACACCTTCCTTCCCCGCCACCACCTCCCCCACACCACCCTCCCTCCCCCCACTACCCTGCCTCCCCTGCCACCACCCTGCCTCCCACCATTACCCCTCCCTCCCCACCATTCTCCTCCTGTACTACCTCCTCCTGCCACTACCCTCCCTCCCCCCCTAGTACGCCCTCCCCACTACCCTCCTCCCCGCCACCATCCCCCTCCCGCCACTACCCTCCCTCCCCCCACCACCTCCCTCCCCCCCTACTAGCCCCCTCCCCTGCCCCACCCCCCCTCCCCGCCCCCACCCTCCTCCCCTGCCCCTGCCCTCCCTCCCCGCCCCTGCCCTCCCCCCGCCCTGCCCTCCCTCCCCCCTGCCCCTGCCCCCCACCCCTGCCTCCCCGCCACCACCCTCCCTCCCCACACCACCTCCCTCCCCGCCACTACCCTCCCTCCCTGCCACTACCCTCCCTCCCGCCACTACCCTCCCTCCCTCCCACTAGCCCTCCCCACATGCCCTCCTGCCCCTGCCCTCCCTCCCCGCCCCCATCCTCCCTCCCCGCCACTACCCTGCCTCCCGCCCCTACCCTGCCTCCCACACCACCCTCCCTCCCGGCCACACCACACGCTGCCCTCCACCCCCTGCCTCCACTCACCCTCCCTCCCGCCACCACCCTCCCTCCCCACCACCCCCTCCCCACCCCTACCCCCTCCCGCCCCTACCCTCCCCGCCCCTACCCTCCCATCTCACCCCCTCCTGCCCCTGCCCCCTCCTGCCCCTCCCTCCTGCCCCTGCCCTCCTGCCCCTGCCCTCCTCCCTGCCCTGCCCTCCCTCCGCCCTACCCCCTCCCGCTCTCCCCCTCCCCGCCCCTGCCCTCCCTCCCTGCCACTACCCCTCCCTCCCCGCCCCCACCCTCCCTCCCCGCCCCTACCCTCCCTCCTCCCCACCCCCTCTCCCTCCCCGCCCCCATCTCCCCCTCCCCTGCCCCCACCCCTCCCTCCCTGCCCCCACCCTCCCTCCCTGCCCCCACCCTCCCTCCCTGCCACTCACCCTCCCTCCCTCCCACTACCCCTACCTCCCTCCCACTACCCTCCCTCCGCCACACCCTCCTCCTCGCCACTACCCTCCTCCCTGCCTCACTCCCCCCCCTCCTCCCTACTCCCTCCTCCCTGCTCCCACTCCCTCCCTGCCCCTCCTCCTCCCTCCCCTGCCACTACCCTCCCTCCCACACTGCCCTCCTCCCTGCCCCTGCCTCCCTCCCCCCTGCCCCCACCCTCCCTCCCCGCCCCCTACCCTCCTCCTCTGCTCCCCTCCCTCCTCCCCTGCCACTCACCCTCCCTCCCGCCACTCACCCTCCTCCCTGCCACCACCCTCCCTCCCCGCCACTCACCCTCCCTCCCTCGCCATTACCCTCCTCTCCCTCCCACCACTCCCTCCTCCCGCCCCACCTCCTCCCACCTCCTGTCCCTCCTCCTGCCTCCCACCTCCCTGCCACCCTCCCTGCCACTACCCTCCCTCCCGCCACTACCCTCCCTCCCACACTCCCTCCCTCCCGCTCCCTCACCCTCCCTCCCCGCCTCCCCACCCTCCCTCCCTGCTCCCACACCCTCCCTCCCTGCCCTACCCTCCCTCCCTGCCCCTCATCTCCCTCCCCACACTACTCCTCCCCTGCCACATCCTCCTCCCCCACCACCCCTCCCTCCCTCCACCTCTCCCTCCCTGCCACCATCCTCCTCCCCGCTCCCCACCCTCCCTCCCTGCCACTACCCTCCCTCCCTGCCACTCACCCTCCCTCCCTGCCACTACCCTCCCTCCTCACACCCTCCCTCCTGCCACTCCTCCCTCCCTGCCACCACCTCCTCCTCCCCACCCTCCCTCCCTCCCACACCCTCCTCCTCCCCCACTCCCTCCCCTCCCACCTCCCTCCGCCACTACCCTCCCTCCGCCACTACCCTCCTCCTGCCTCTCACCCTCCTCCCTGCCCCTACCCTCCTCCCCTCCCACCTCCTCCCCGCCACTACCCTCCCTCCGCCCCTCCCTCCTCCCTCTCCCTACCCTCCCACTACCTCCCAACACTATTACCTTTCTCTACCTGTGCTTTCTAAACGTCTTCCCTTTGAGGACAATTATTTAACCTTTGAGGGCATTGGTTTAATCATTTGATAACGATGGTTTAAAAAGAAAATGAACCCCCTAGGATGCAACGACTACATTCAAACAAACAAACAAACAAAAAAACACTACCCAATTTTTTTTACTGGGAGAAACAAACAAGAGCAAACAAACAAACAAAAACATACCGGGGGGAGGGGGGGAGGGTCGACCATAACGAGTCATTTAGCGAGGAGGAGGATCAACTTAGCGACAAATTACAGTTTTAATTATACATTCATATCACCTGATTTTTTTTTTCACTCGTTTATAAATGACCTTCGGGCGATAACGAATGAGTCTTTAATATTTCGGGACAGTGTTCGGTATCTCACTCAGTACCGACTCGTTGTATTGAGATAATTCGGGACAGTGTTCGGTATCTCACTCAGTACCGACTCGTTGTTAGGTTTATGATAATGTATTTTGGTTCACCATGATTTATTTCGCTTTAACACGATACAGCAGTAGAGGATTTATTTTGTACCGAGACAGCCAGACCGGTACAGTACTTGACAGCCTTCCCTTACTCATCTGTACTGTTAGGTTAAGTTAGGTTAGATTAGGTTTTTTAGTCATAAGGTGATATAAGCTGGGGTGTCTAATCTTCACATGATCTAACCCCCCCCCCCCTTTCCAACACTACAATGTATTTATATAAGATAATATAATTTCCTCACAGCTTCCATACCCCTTAAGTAAACTATTCTATAACATTTATAAATACTTTACCTCTCAAGTAACTTTAGGTTCATTAACTTTTCCACCCTGACTTAAATCTTGAAGTAGAAATCTTGAAAGTTTGAACAAAATACAAAAGAAAACATAAAAAATAAATAAAAAAAAATACTCTCGGCTGATCTTAGGATTTTAATTATTTCAATTATGACTTTTTTTTTTACCTTCTCAAGTATTCAGAAGTTTTCGTCCATTTTTAATTGTTGTCGTTCTTCTTTAGTCTCCCCCTCGAATAGTTATCTTCCGAGTACTGTATAGAAAATGGGAGGTGTGTGTGTGTGTTTAACTGGATACTCATTAACCAGTCACAAACTGTAGCCTCACATCCATACATTCTTAAAGGTAAGTCAGTTAATACAACTCACCTCTTTCCCTGATCTTATCGAACCGGGTTCCTCTACGCGTACAGTCAAGAGTTCTTACCACTACGCCACCTGCTTATATCCATCTATCACATCCACTAAACCCACATCTACCCACATGTTCTTTTATGTGAGAACTACAGTATCTAATTACTGCCAACCACATCCACTTTCGTCCACCTGATATCCTCTATATCCAAACTCATCCACCTGACAGTCATTTCATCTATCTTCATCCAACTGGCGGTCACCTGCATCCACCTACTATCCATCACACACACACTCATCCACCTACCATCTACCAAACACACACACTCATCTACCTACCATCCAACACACCCACATACCACCCAACACACATCCACCTTCACCCACGCAGGGAGGAGAGTGTCCTACAGGTAACAGAGGCAATGATTAACCTCGTCAGGGTGAGTCTCCCGTGACACTCTCATCAACAAAGTTAACACTATGTTGCGTGTGGTTAATACAAGGGGTCGCTCGTTGCCACCCTGCCAACACCCCTCACTCCAACTATGAGGGTGGTGCTGCCAAGCGCTTGTTAACGAGCCAGTTTGACTAATATCCATGCTAATTACCTGTGGACTAATATTCTGCCAAGGTGGTGAAGTAACCCACTAACTGTTTTGTTGCTATCTCAAACCAGATGAGGTTTGTTTTATGTTCAACCAAGTTTATATGAGGCTGGCAGGTGGACGGGGATACGGTGACTCTTCCTTTCATTACTGCCGGGCCGTTCTCGTGTTCCTGATTTTATCGTCTCTGTTCGATGTGTACCAAACACTACATCAGCCATTGAACAAAACCCCCGGGAAATGGCTGAAAATGGCTCTGCAGTATACACATAAACCAGAGCCCTAACTATAGAAGCACTGGTCGGTTTGTCAATGGCCTGAACAAGAGTCATTACATCTGTCAACACAAGTAGATCACTGGTTGTTGGCGAGTCCTCCTCTTCCTCAGGTATATCCGTCAGTGTATGTGAGAGAGGAACTTTATCTGTCGTCCTGAGATATCTGTCTGTTGTGGCTAGAGACATGGAACAGGGAACAGATGAGGCTTTAGTAACGTTGGTTATGTTAGCTTCTCTCCCATTGGTAGATGAACCAAGAGGCCGCTCGAGCAGGTCTGTGTCTGCTTGCATAGTATTGATTCATTGGTCAGCTGTGCGGTGAGGAGAGTAACTGTTTTAGGATTTAGTCTTGGAAAGAGTAGCAATGACTCTCTCAAATGGCTCAGGCGCTAGTCAGTTTTGGATGGAACTTCTCAAGAGAGTCCTTGTCCCATTCTTGTGCAACTTAGAAGATCAGGAGGAGCAGCATCATTACCTGAGACTCACGGTAGATCTGAACAATCTCCCCCGAAAGGCGTGAAGTAATGTAGTTGTTTGAAGACCTTGTTGACAACCTCTTCATTATTTTCCATACTCTGACGTCCCTCGTGCTTTGTTGTGACCTGATGACATTCCAGCTTACAATAAGTCCTCCGATAATGGAGTCAGATCACAGCAGCTGGGCATCCATCCATCAAGTACTGATTCAAAACGGCTGATTTCACTGATTCCCCGACAACCTTTACAGAGTTTGTTGACATGTTCCAGTGCCGTGTCTCTATGTGTACACTTGATTGGAGATACACCATCTGACTCCTTCATTTAGAAACTGCCTGCAGCAAACTCTCTCTTGCAACATCTGGCGCTATGTGGTCTAGGTACACCATATGTGTCTAATAAACAGCGTGTGCAGTTAGTGTGACTCAGGTGTCATCATGTTCTGCCCTGATGATGAGTATAACGAGTTGAATCTGTCTATGAATTGTGTCCAGGAAATAGATTTAATCTTCCCCCCCTCTCCTGGATGTCTGCTGTCCTACAACCATATGATGTCTGCTGTACTACAACCACATGATGTCTGCTGTACTACAACCACATGATGTCTGCTGTACTACAACCACATGATGTCTGCTGTAATACAACCACATGATGTCTGCTGTACTACAACCACATGATGTCTGCTGTACTACAACCACATGATGTCTGCTGTACTACAACCACATGATGTCTGCTGTACTACAACCACATGATGTCTGCTGTACTACAACCACATGATGTCTGCTGTACTACAACCACATAATGTCTGCTGTACCACCACCACATGATGTCTGCTGTACCACCACATGATGTCTGCCGATATTAGCTTATTATTAGGAATAGAAGTCGAGAATTTGATAGAAATATTTTGTGTAGAACTGCTGTATTTGGCGGCCATTTTGAAAAGTGTAATTGTGATTCCTTACACACACTTGAGAGAACGACAAGCGTTAAGTAATATTGGTTGGCCCTCGTGTAACGAGGCTGGCCGGACCTAACACAACAACCACACCCTGAGTTAACGAGCTGCATGACCCAGTGTCAAGGAATAGTCCGAGAAGACCGGACAAGTCGCCAACTCCACTGGCTAACCATTACCCCGGAACACGATCCGCAAATCGATTAACATCCAAATTCCCAACTACTGCCGAGTAGACAGAGGCAAATGGCGTAAAGGTCCACTCTCTTGCGAGGCGAGCATGCTGACCATTACACCACAGGTCGTCGTTAAATAATAGTACGTGAAGACTCAAAGTATCACACACTAAAAAAATTGTTACCTTACGCAAGAAGACTTAAACCAACTGGAAAAAATTAAACCCTTGTACCCCAGTTAACGATGGAGTCCGTAAATTGCCCCGTAAAAGGTTTAAATACTTGATAAACACACGTACACTGTACATAATGGTTGTATCACTCACTCACTGGTAGCCTTTGTGTAACCTGATCTTAACATACTGTGGACTACCGCCAACAACAGGTTATTTGAGAGTGTGTGTGTGTGTGTGTGTGTGTGTGTGTGTGTGTGTGAGTGTGTTGTGTGTGTGTGTGTGTGTGTGTGTGTTTTTACAGGACTGTGATGGTCATTTTATCATTTGAGTACAATGACTTAATCTGGGCTGAGTACGATTATACTGTATAATCCCATGAAACGATGACTGAATCCCTTGAGGAGAAAGTCTTAAAACCTAAATTACGATGGTTTGTACTCAGCACTGACCAAGGGGTGGAGGAGTGGGTGAGAGTATAAAGATGGGAGTATGGAGTGGAAGAGAGGGTGAGATAAAGATGGAGTATGGAGAAGATAATGAGGAGTGGTGGAGGTGGGAGGGTGGTGAGGGGTGGGTGGAGGGTGTAGGGATGGGTGGAGGGTGGTGAGGGGTAGGGAGGATGACCAGGGAGGTGGTGAGGACCCAGACCCCAAAATGGTGGAGGGTGGTGGAGGGTAGACCCATGATGATCTGGGGTGGATGACCAGCCCAGGGATGACAGTGGGAGGGGACCCAGGGATGGGTGGAGGGTGGATGGTGGGTGGGTGGAGGGGTAGATGGGTGGGATGGGTAGGGGATGCTATGACCAAGGTAGACAGAAGGGTGGGTGGGTGGAAGGTGAGGATGGTTCAGAGGGTGGTGGAAGGTAGGATGGGTGGAGTGCCCAAACGCCCATGGGTAGGGATGGAATGTGAGTGGGTAGGGTGGAGGGGTGTGGGTGGGAGGGTGGGTGGAGGTGTGAGACAGGGTGGGTGGAGGTAGGGATGGTGGAGAGGGTTGTGGGGGAGGGTGGAGGTGGGTGGAGGAGGATGGGTGGATGGGTGGTGGTGGAAGGATGGTGGGAGGTGTGGGTGGAAGGTAGGGATGGGTGAAGGTGGTGGGTGGGAGGGTGGGTAGGGAAGTGTGGGTGGGAAGGTAGGATGGGTGGAGGGTGGGTGGGGTGGAGGGTGGGGAGGGAGACAGATGTGTGGTGAGGGATGGTGGGAGGTGGTGGGTGGAGTGTGTGGAGGTAGATGGTGAGTGGGGTGGAAGGGGACAGGGAGGTGGGGGTGAGGTGAGTAGAGAGGGTGAGTGTGGGTAGATGGAAGGGGTGGTGGGTGGAGGGGGTGGAGGTAGATGGGTGATGGAAGTGAGACAAGAGGGCAGGATGGGTGATGTGATAGAATGGTGAGGTGGGTGAGATAAGAGATGGGAGAGATTAAAGAGGGTAGATGGTGAGGGTAAGAGAAAGATGGGTGGGAAGGTAGATGGTGTAGAGGGTGGTGAGGGTAGGATGGTGTAGGAGGGAGGTAGGATGGTAGGATGGGTAGAGTGGTGTTTTAAAAGGATAGGGGGGTGCAGACAAGTGGTTGGGGTGGGTGGAAGGTAGATGGTGGAGGGTGGAAAGATGGGTGCAGAATGGTGGAGGGTGGGTGATAGGTAGATGGGTGAGGGTGTGGGTGGAGGGGTAAGATGGTGGAGGGTGGGTGGAGGGTAGGATGGGTGGAGTGTGGGTGGGGTGTTGGAGAGGGTGTAGGGGGGGTAAGGAGTTTGTGTATGTGGAATGAGAAGGCTAAGTGGATGGAACAGTGAGGATCTGGAGGTAGGAGATGGAAACAGGATAGTGGTGGTAGTGAAGGAGTCGGAGGTAAGAGTGAATTAGAAATGAAACAAGATGGTCCAGGTGTAATCGAGGGGTTGGGGAGGGAGTGTGTAGAACAGAATAGGTAAAGGTAAACAAAAAATATAGGTGTTTATTAACTATCTACACCAACTATGAGACAGCTTCACGACCCAGCCTTAGGAACGCGCCCGTGTAATCCAACAAACATTTTTTTTTAATCACAGCATCAACAGAGAGCAAATTCCTATTCATCAAAAAATTTATATGGAAGGATTTACGTAATCCATCTGATTCCACTTTTTGCGCTCTATTTTTAAACACAGAAATGAATATATGAACCCAGGGTGTACGGTGTTCTAAAAGGTTTGGGTGGAGGAGGGGTGGAGTGGGTGGAGGAGGAGGAGGGAGGGGAGGAGGAGAAGGGGGAGGGGTGGAGGGGAAGAGGGAGGAGGGGTGGAGGGGAGGAGGAGAGGGAGGGGTGGGAGGGGTGGGGAGGGAGGAGGAGGGGGTGGAGGAGGAGGAGGGTGGGTGGAGGGAGGAGGAGGGAGGGGTGGAGGGGTGGGAGGGAGGGAGGAGGGAGGGGAGAGGGAGGGAGGGGTGGGAGGGTGGAGGAGGCAGAGGAGGGGTGAGGGTGGAGGAGGAGGAGGAGGGGGTGGAGGGTGGAGGAGGAGGAGGAGGAGGGTAGCAGGAGGAGGAAAGGGGAGGGTGGAGGAGGAGGGAGGGAGGGGTGGGAGGGTGGAGGAGGGAGGGGGAGGGGAGGAGGAGGAGAGGGAGGGGTGGGAGGAGGGAGGAGGTGGGAGGGGTGGGAGGGAAGAGGAGGGAGGGGTGGGAGGGAAGAGGAGGAGGGGTGGAGGGGAGGAGGAGGGGGGAGGGGAGGAGGTGGTTGGGTGGAAGAGGGGAGTGGAGAATGAGTGGAGAGGAGTGAAAAAGGAGGGTAGGTGGATAGAGGAGAAGAAGGCTGGGTGGAGGAATATGGTAAATGGAGTAGGAGGAGGATAGGTGAAGGAGGAAGTGGAGGAGGAGGAGGAGGATTTTCGTCATTTTCTATCAAGAAGTAACAAAAAAGTTTCCATTTGTTCCCATTAAATTTGGATCATTTGGCTTTTAAAAGTTTGTTTGACTACTTCGAATTAACTCTCTTCCTCCTCCTCCTCCTCTTTCCTCTTTTTCCTCCTTCTCTTCCTCCACCAATCACCAACTCTTCCTCCTCCCCCACCAACCACCCCCTCTATGCACCTCTTCCTCCAACACTCTTCCTCTCCCCATCAATCACTTCTCTTTTTCTTCTCACACCCTCACTTCTCTCTCTCTCAATTCCTCACTTTCTTTCTTTCCCCACTCTTTTTTCTCCTTTTTCTCTCTCATTCTTCTCTCTGCTACAATTTCCACGCCCTGATGACTGCTGGAGCTCCTCGTTTGATCACAGTCAACGCCAACGTACAACACCGCCACACAACCCTTCAGTTTCCCCTCTGTCTCGTGCCCCTTTTCCCCTCACCTCCAGGCTGACACATGGCCGCAGTCTGAGTGATCGTTAAGGATAAAAATTGATTGTTTGATTATTGGCACACCCTGTAGTTGAAGTGTCCACACGTCTTGATTGGTTGTTTAAGCCAAAGATGGATTGTTTATTGAAGCAAGGACTAGTTTGTTTGATTATTGTTGCATACAGTAATTGTGTCTCAATGTCCGATTGGTTGTTTGAGCCGAAAATTGATTACTTAACTATGCTACATATTGATTGGTTGTAGTTAGTGAAAGATAATAATAATAAAACAACCAAAAACACTTTAAAACTAATATATAAACAAAACAAACACAAACAAACAAACACACATCGCCAACTCCCACTATCCCAGCAGTAATCAGTGCGGGTCGCCAACTGTCCGTAAGTGAATCACAACTTTGGCGGGTCAGAACACAAGTTGGCGACCCGCTGCTGCTATGGGCCATCCCCCGGGTCAACCCAGGTCAAGGCGAGGCTAACCTGGGTCAAGCCTTATGGGACGTTATGGTTTAGTTAAGTTAAGGTGGGTTAGGTTATGGTTAGGTCAAGGTGGGTTAAGTTAGGTTAGGTTAAGTTGGGTTAGCTTAGGTTGGGTTAGGTTAGGTTAGGTTAGGAGAACCATTATAGCCAAGAGTCACTCAGAGGAGAAAATTGTTTACATTGATTTACCTGTGCGTCCATTACTGGGTCTGATATATTAAACAGACACTCAGATAACACCCAGAAGCCATGATAACAACCGTGACCTGACCTGTGTGACATAACAGCCGTGACCTGACCTGTGTGACATAACAGTCGTGACCTGACCTGTGTGACATAACACCCATGACATGCCCTGTGTGACATGATAACAGCCGTGACCTGACCTGTGTGACATAAGAACTGTGACCTGGACCTGTGTGACATAACAGCCAGACCTGACCTGTGTGATACAACAACCGTGACCTGACCTGTGTGACATAACAGCCGTGACCTGACCTGTGTGACATAACAGTCGTGACCTGACCTGTGTGACATAACACCCATGACATGCCCTGTGTGACATGATAACAGCCGTGACCTGACCTGTGTGAACTGAAGACGATGAATAAGAGAGTTAATTAAGGGAACTGATAAACAAGCATAAAAAATTCTAGTAAATAAGAGAAGACTTGAAATAGACTATAGTTAGGGAGGGGAGGAAGGGAGGGAAGGAGGAGGAAGGAGGAAGGAGGGAGGAAGGGGAGGGAAGGGGTGAGGAAGGAGGGAAGGAGGGAGGGAAGGAGGGAGAAATGAAGGAATGAAGGAAGGAAGGAAGGAAAGAAGATAAAGTAGGGAGGAAAATAGGAGGAGGGAGGAAGGAGTGGGGAAGGAAGAGGCTGATGGGGTGGGGGAGAGGGAGGAGGGAGTGAAGTGATGAAAAAGGGAGGGAGGGGGAGAGGGAGGGAAGGGGTGATGAAAGAGGGAGAGAAAGAAGGAAAGAGGGAGGTAGGGAGAATGAAAGGAGGAGGAAAGAGGTGGAAAGGGAAAAAGGAAGGTGCGGTATGGGGGATGGATGAAAGGAGAGAGAGAGAGAGAGGCTCGTAATTTGAATAATACGTCACTAGACAGCCCAATTACCACGTGACGACCCCGTTAGCGGCTGTTACGCGGAAACAAGTCACCCTTACCGCAGTTTTTCGCTCACCCTCTCACCCTACCTCCCTCTCTCTCTCTCTCACTCACTCTCTTTCACCACTCTCGTCTCTACTCACTCTCCACAACTTTCTCTATCGTCAAAAGTTACCAAGCCCCTTCCACACCTTCCAATAAGACACACAGGTGAGGTGGCCCAGGTCTCAGGTGAGGTGAACATTAATTAAACAAGGAGACGAATATTTCTGGCTAGGGACTGAAACCGGGGGACATTTTTCGGTAGATCTGGTCAACCACAACAACAGAGTGACACAAGTCGTGATTGGTCGTGATCATCGGCCAATGAGCGCCGCCCTAGAACCTGCATTTTAACCATTGCCTGATGTTTGTGTGTGTGTGTGTGTGTGTCTGTGTGTGTGTGTGTGTGTGTGTGTGTGTGCGTCTCTGTGTGTGTGTGTGCCTTTTTTTAATCTCCTCAACTTTAATTACCTATATTGAGATCCGTATCTGTCTGTAGCCATCGAAACACATTGAAAAAAATAGAGAAGTGATTTACGTAAGAGAGTTAATTAAGTCAAGGTGTGAGAGAGAGAGAGAGAGAGAGAGAGAGAGAGAGAGAAAATTGGTGGTATGTGGCAACTCTCGGTTAATGACGTCAGAGTGGATTACATCACTGATTGTTACGATTGATGTCATTGTCCGGGAAATAATCAAGCATGAGACACAAACACACTTGTGAGAGGGGAGTGAGAGGGGAGTGAGAGATAGGAGAGGAGTAGTACTGCAGGGAGTAGGGATGGTTAGGGGAAGAAGGGGTGAAAGGAAGGGGAGGAAGGAAGGAAGGAAGGAGGAGGAGGGTAGGGGGGGGGAAAGAAAGGGTGAAGAGAGAGGATAGAGTGGGAAGGAGGATGGGGAGAAAGGAAAGCGAGAGGGAGGAGGGAGAAGGGAGGGATAGGAGAAATGGGAATGAGAGGGGGTAAGGAGGGAGAAACAAAAGACACACACACACAAGAAGTAAATAAGAAAAATGAAGAAAATATGAAATTAAAAGAAAAAGAGGAATCGGACGAATAAGGAAGAGGAATAAAAAAATACAATAATATCGAGGATTATTTTTACTCATTCCTTCTATTCCTCGTCTTCCGTCTTCTCTCTCTCTCTCTCTCTCCCTCTCTCTACCTCCGAAACGTAATTGACTGATTCACTTCACACTGCGTTGGTGTTTCCCGGAGTCTATTGATTCTAATCCGGCCGTTTATACCTCAAAAGCTATCCTCTTTTTCTCTTTCTCTTTGTCTCTCTTTATCTCTCTTTATTTTGTCTCTTTTTCTTCCTATTTCTCTCTATTTCTTTCCCTTTCTCTCATTTTTCTTTTCACTCGACTTAATATAAATCTCCAGCGGATAATTTTGATAATCAAGCGACCCGAAACGACTGTAAACAAACCCACCTATAAGTACAGGTTACATAATCGAGTTTTCGAATCTCCCTTAAGAAAATAAACATCACTACGTATATATAACTATTCGTCATTTATCTAACTCGTTTTTAATGACTCGTAACTAAATTATGATAAAAAACATTCATAATTAATTACATTTATCTGTAAAAAAAAATCGATTATGTGAACTTGAGGAACTAAGATACGTCATAGAGGCGTGAGATTCACCAACACACACCGTTGACTTCATCATCCTCCTGCTCCTCCTTCAACATCTCTTCCTCCCCATCCTCCTTTCCCTTCCTTCTTCTACTTCTCTTCCTCCCCTTCTCCCTCTCTCAACCTCCTTCTCCTCCCCCACCTTGTTTGACGAGTCTATGGCTCCAGTCAGCGTGAACAACAACCCAAAGATCGTTCACTTTTAATGGCTAGTTGGTGGGCCAATTCACTCTTAAGTTACCTACTCTAGCGTCTCCTCCTCTACGGTGTTAGGGGCGTGAGTTAGGGGTGTGAGTTAGGGGTGTGAGTTAGGGGCGTGAGTTCGGGGCGTGAGTTGAGGGACGGGGCGTGAGTTAGGAGGGCGTGAGTTAGGGGCGGGAGTTAGGAGTTAGGGCGTGAGTTAGGGGCGTGAGTTGGGGCGTGGTAGAGCGCGCGTGAGTTAGGGCGTGAGTTAGGGGCGAGTGAGTTAGAGTGTGAGTTAGGGGCGCGTGAGTTAGGGGCGTGAGTTAGGGGCGTGAGTTAGGGCGTGAGTTAGGGGCGGAGTTAGGGGCGTGAGTTAGGGGCGTGAGTTAGAGGGGTGAGTTAGAGGGGTGAGTTAGGGGGGTGAGTTAGGGGCGTGAGTTAGTGGCCAACTCTCTCCAAAGTAGCATCTCCAAAGCTCCTTGGTGGACGATCTAATGGCCAAGTAGCACACGGAACAAGCTGACCGAGTCGTTTCACAAGTCTCTGTGTTTAAGGACTTTCAGATAACACCCTCCTCCTTCCCTCCCTAACCTACCTACCTTCTTTCTTTCCTTCTTTTCCATCACTCCTTTCATCCCTAATCCCTCCCTCCAGCCACCTCTCCCTCCTATTTCCCTCCACCCCTCCTCCCCCTAACCCCTCCCTTCCTCCCTCACTTCACCATTCCAGTAATACCTCCCTCCCTCCCTCCCTCCTCTCTGTTGAAGTTAACGCTGGCGGTAACACACTAACCTACTCTGGACTTAGAGTTATAGGGACTGTACAAGGAACACCTGCAGCAGCTCGACCAGGTGAGTGTCGCCCCCCCCACCACACCCTCGACTCACCCCATAGAGGACGACTTCAATACCACCACACGACATACATACATACACTTTACCAACTTTAAAGTTCATGGTACTTACATATTCCTCTCGTGAAGCTGGCCCTCGAAGCTGGGCCTCAAGCTAGACCTCGAAGCTGGCCCTCGAAGCTGGGCCTCAAGCTAGACCTCGAAGCTGGGCCTCGAAGCTGGGCCTCAAGCTAGACCTCGAAGCTGGCCCTTGAGGTTGTTTCATGGCGGACCATTGCTGTTAATAAATGACAAAGCATAAATTTCCAAGTTCTTACAAGAGCGTATTTTTCTACAAATTAGTTTCGTTTGTACAGGTGTGTTCATGTTGGTCACTACAGGTAAGGGAAGGTAAGGTTACTGTTGATGAGGCGAGATGAGGTTAATTTAGGTTAGGTTAAGTAAGGTTAAACAAACTCAGGTTAGGTTTAAAGTGGATTAGTTAAACAAGATTAAATTTCTTTAAGTAAAACTGGGGATTACGTTAGACTAGTTAACTAGGGGTTGTTAAGACCATGTGGTTTGTTGTACAGTATAGAAAAGCTCATCTCTATCCCCCTCCCCCCACCCCCTTACCCCTTCCCTCACCCCCTTCCCTCCTCCCCTACTCCTACTCCTTTCCCCCACTCCTAACGCTTCGTATGGAGATTATCAGCACATACTTTCTTCCTTAGTTTATCCTCTCTCCTCCCCCATCGGTATTTACATTCTATGCATCCAAAACAAACAGATTAACACAGAGTTCCCATCAGCAACCAAAGAATCAAGTGGCGACCCTCTCCTTCACCTTGACCCGTAAAGTATAGTGTTTTGATTACCGACTCAATGAGTTATCTGATGTGGTTGGTACTTATTTTATATATACTAAACTGTACTTATTTCACGGATATAGCACACTAAATTGTACTTGTTTTATGTACGCACTTCAACTGTCCTTATTTCACGTACACACTTAACTAGACTGTTCTTTCACGGACACACTTCACAATAGTATTTTTTTTTAATACTATGTTATCACGAGTCACCACTACAGTGTATATAATCACCACTATATTATAATGTATAGTTACTCACCATGTCACTGTAGAATCACCATTCCAGTATAGTCACCATTACACTTCAATCACCATTTTATTTTACAGTCACCATTACAATAGTCAGCAGTACACTGTATTCACTATTGTACTGTTCAATCATCACTATACTGTACACTCACCATTTCACTATAGTCACCATTACACTGTACAATCACTACACAGAGACACACTACTCACCGTCTGGCGAGGAATACAAGAATGATCTGCTGGTTCGTCAGTTCAGGCGGACGAGCAAACGAACGCCACTGCTTCAGGACAGCTTCGAGACACTGAACTACTGTAAGGAATAAAATTATCTTAGGTCATATTTTGGATATTTTACCCTTTAAGAAACCATTAATTTATTGTAAGATGTTATTCAGTAATCAAAAATCCGTAATATGTTATGATACGAAAAATATATTAAGAATAAATCGGTCCGCGGTGTTCGAAGATAATGAACCACCATAACGCCACTCACACCACCGGGATGACAAGTGACAATCGCCTCTAGCAACATAACAACATTACCAACATAATATATACATTAAACTATTATAAAATATAATCTTACATAATTTTACCATATTAGAAATACACAAAAATACAGAAATATAATTAACATACACATTTAGAATTACACTATACAAGGATACTGTAAAATATCCAAGTGACCAATCAGTGCCTCCAGTGATGATAGCAGTTGGCACCCCTGAGTAAACATGACAAAAGACCTGTTAGTAAGGCAGACTGCTGGTAAAATTGTGGTGTTAATGATAGAAGCATGAGAACTGACACACTATTTGTGACTATTAGATAATGTTTTTTTTTAAGTATTTTCAGCCTAAGGCCATTGTATATTATTTCTCTGAGGACCATGGTAGCCACTTAACAAAATGGCCGCTAGCCTATACGAGCGTCTACTTCTTTGTCATATTCTTTCACATTTTGCTTATTTCCTCACGTGTTTCTTTCAGGAAAATCTGCTAGATGCTTCCTAGGCTTCTCTATAATTAGGTTAGATTAGGTTAGGTTAGATGGCAGAAGATGGTGTGACAATTACATATTTTTTATTTCCAGAGTCACTTAAACTGGAAGGTATTGTCCAAAATATATAAAATAGCAGATCTTCAGCAGCCTAGCACACCACCTGCTGCAGAAACTGACTGGGACAAATGTGTGCTATGTCAAAAGTGGTCCAGTGAAGCACTTATTTGTCCAGCACAATCAAAACGTAACACAGGAGGAGCAGGATACAAGGCACTTGCAGATAATCTCTTGGGCTTCAGGAAGATAGACTCTTTGCCATTGAGTTAGTTTTTCCCGACTGGATGATGGCCAGGGCATTGAGGACACACTTGCAAGCCACAATGCCAAATGTCTTGATAGTTGTAGACTAAAGTATAATAAAACCAAACTTCATCGAGCAGAAAAGAGAAAAGGCTCTTCACAAGGAAGTTCTGATTCTCCTAAAGATGAAGAAATACACCCGTTAGAGTCTGATGAAAAGTGCTTGTGAGACAGAAATGTGCTTCTTTTGGAATCAACTTGCCAAAGATACAAATTCATGGCACCACGCTTCGACATTTGAGCTTGATACCCGAGTCAGAAAATGCGCTTTGCAATTACAGGATCAACACCTCCTGGCCAAGTTGAGTGCAGGAGATCTCTTAGCTCAAAAAGGTCAAGTCCAATGTACAGTGTTTGGTGCCTTGACACTGACGTTCTAGTGTTGACCAAAGCAGCTTTTCATCCCCTCAATATCAAGGAGCTTTGGGTTGCTTTTGCCACAGGAAAAGGCTTCAGATACCGCTCAATCCATTAGCGGGTTCTCTTGCCTTTTCTTCACGCATTCAGTGAGTAACACTGTCTTTCCTTTGCTGGCAGGAGCAAGAGGACTGTGTGGGAAGTTTGGAAAACATTTGATGAGGCTACACCAGCATTTTGTGCTTTGGCAACCACTCCTAGCTCTATTGAGGACCACCTGTGGATACTTGGAGCTCTTTGTTGTGCTTCTGTATGATCGAGGTAGCAGTGCAGTGGGGGTGAACGAGGCCCATAAGCAGCTGTTTTCTCAAAAAGGCAGATGTACGGATGGCCTTCCTCCAACACAGGCAACACTTTTGGAGCATACATAAGAACATAAGAACATAAGAATGGAGGAAACTGCAGCGGGCCTATTGGCCCATACTGGGCAGTCCCGTTTACACCCAACCCCTATTGCTCATATAAGCATTCAACCTATGTTTGAAGCGATTCAGCGTATTCGAGTTAATGATGATAATTGGTAACTTGTTCCATTCATCCACTGCTCTGTTTCCAAACCAGTGTTTACCTATTTCATGCCTAAATCTAAATTTGTCTAATTTAAAACCATTGTTACGAGGTCGCTCCTGGTTGGATAGTTTGAGTACCTTTGTAATGTCCCCTTTGTTTAGCCCTGACTTCCACTTGTACACCTCTATCAGGTCGCCCCTCGCTCTACGTCTCTCGAGGGAGTGCAAATTAAGATGCTTTAACCTGTCTCTATACTCAAGGTTCCTAATACCCGGGATTAGTCTTGTCATTATCCTCTGAATTCTTTCCAATGATTCTATATCCATCCTGTAATACGGTGACCAGAACTGAACTGCGTAATCCAGGTGTGGTCTCACTAGCGCAAGATATAGTTTTAGGATGACCTGGCTAGTCTTGTAACTAACACTCCTTTGTATGAACCCAAGTACTTTATTAGCCTTGTTACCAGCAAAAACACATTGTTTACTTGGCTTAAGGTTCCTACTTATCATTACTCCTAAATCTCTCTCGCAGTCGGATTTCTCTATGGCATCGTTGTTCATCTGGTATCTGGTTTCCCTGTTTACATCTCCTATACTGAGTACTTTACATTTGTCCACGTTGAATTTCATCTGCCATTTTTCAGACCATTCGAAAAATTTGTTTACATCTTCCTGTAGTTTTGTGGAGTCCTCGTCAGATTTAATAACACGTCCTATTTTAGTGTCATCAGCAAAATTTACTTATGTTGCTGTCATATCTGGGCACAGAGGTTGGTATTTGTTCCCTCGCTTCCATCCCCTGGTGACTGGGGTTGGACGCAAAAAGAGGATGGAGTTTGGGAAGTGAAGTGGACAGCTCTACCCGATGCTTCTCACACCTGCCAGGAACTGCTTCGTTGTGGTTGCAAGAAATGATGCAGGGGGCAATGTAAAGGCATGAAGGTTGCTCTACAGTGTACTACTCTTGGCCTGTGTGGAGGCCTATGTGACCGTGAATAGGTCAATCGTGTACAGTAATACAAAATTATGAACTGATTATTGGAGTTTTTCACCTATTCAACATCCAATTTAATTGTATTCTGTATTTTATATAACCATAAGTTGACACATTGCTGCCGAGGTGTCTCAATATTTGATTATTAGCTGATTAATGCCGAATTGTTAGTCATCTTGTTATATTTTGCTGTGTGTACAGTTAATCTAATAACACAACAGTAATGATTCTTTTACGACTAATACACCTTTTCCCGTGTGAGTGAGGTGAGAAAAGGTTCGAAAGATTGAACCAGGGTTTAGCTCAAGTCATTTAATGAACAGGTGGCTGGGTCATGCAGCTCGTTGACTTAGGGTGTGGTTGTTGTGTTGGCGACAGCTTCTACACCTTAACAAATTCACGCCTAGGAGGCCCTTGGGCCGGCCATCCTCGTTACACGAGGGCCAACCATAATAATTATATATATATATATATATATATATATATATATATATATATATATATATATATATATATATATATATATATATATATATATATATATATATATATATATATATATATAATGAAGAGGAGAACCAGGGTATACACAAACATCTTGAAGTAGGGCTTCTTTTGTGTTTACCCTGGTTCTCCTCTTCATTATAAAACTACGCTTTCCACGTCACAAGTCCATTGCTGAAGTTATATATATATATATATATGTGTGTGTGTGTGTGTAAAGATAACCCAGATCATCACAGAGGTTGAGTTGACATTAGCAAGCAAAAACATTACTAGTTTATTTAGATGAGATGCAGAGGATGTGTGTGCGTGTGTGTGTGTGTCTGTGGGTTTTTTTGCCAGTCCCCGGGCAATTAATCACAAAATGCTACGACACAGAATTAATTACTAAAATCCCAGCTATATATTGATCGTGGACATAGAGTTAGTAATTACTTAAACCTTGATAAAAAGACAGTGATGAAAATATGATTAATACTGCTCAGTGGTGGTAGGTGGTGGGTGGTGGGGTGTGTGGTGGGGTGGGTGGGGTGTGTGTGGTGGTGGTGTGGTGGGTGGTGGTGGTGTTGGTGGTGGTGGGTGGTGTGGTGGTGGTGTGGTGGGGTGGTGGTGGGGTGGTGGTGGGTGGTGGGGTGTGGTGTGGGTGGTGGTGGTGGTGGTGGTGGTGGTGGGGTGGTGGGGGTGGTGGTGGTGTGGTGGGGGTGGTGGTGGTGGGGGTGGTGGTGGTGGTGGTGGGGTGTGGTGGTGGTGGTGGTGGGTGGGGTGGTGGTGTGGTGTTGTGGTTGGTGTGGTGGGTGTGGTGGTGGTGTGTGGGGTGGTGGGGGTGGTGGGTGGCTGGTGGTGGGGTGGGGTGGTGGTGGGGTGGTGGTGTGTGGTGGTGGTGGTGTGGTGGGGTGGTGGTGTGTGGTGTGTGGTGGTGGTGGTGGTGGGTGAGTGGTGGTGGTGGTGTGGTGATGTGGTGGTGGTGGTGGTGGGGTGGTGGTGGGGTGGTGGTGGGGTTGTGGTGGGTGTGGTGTGGTGGGGTGGTGGTGGGTGTGGTGGGGTGGTGGTGGTGTGGTGGGGTGTTGGTGGGGTGGTGGGGTGGTGGGGTTGTGGGGTTGTGGTGTGGTGGTGTGGTGTGGGGGTGGTGGGGTGGTGGGGTGGTGGTGTGATGTGGTGGGATGGTGGTGGGGGTGTGGTGGGGTGTGTGGGTGGTGGTGGGGGTGTGGTGGGGGTGGTGGGATGGTGGGGTGGTGTGGTGGGTGGTGGTGGGGTGGTGGTGGGGTTGTGGTGGTGGTGTGGTGGGGTGGTGGTGGGGGGTGGTGGGGTTGTGGGGTGGTGGTGGGGGTGTGGTGGGGTGTGGGGTGGTGGTGGTGTGGTGGGGTGGTGTGGTGTGTGGTGGGTGGTGGTGGTGTGGTGTGGTGTGGGTGGGTGTGTGGTGGTGGGGTGTGGTGGTGTGGTGGTGTGGTGGGGTGGGTGGTGGTGGTGTGTGGTGGTGGGTGTGGTGGGGTGGTGGTTGGGTGGGTGGTGTGGTGTGGTGAGTGGGTGGGGTGGTGGTGTGGTGGTGAATGTTGTGGGTGTAGTGGTGAGGTGTGGTGTTTGTGGTGGTGGTGGTGGTGGTGTGGTGGTGGTGTGGTGGTGGGTGGTGGTGTGGTGGGGTGGTGGTGGTGTGTTTGGTGTGGGTGGTGTGGTGTGTTGGGTGGTTGGTGGGTGGTGGTGGTGGGTGATGTGGTGGTGGTGGTGGGTGGTGGTGTGGTGGTGGGTGGGTGGTGTGGTGGGGTGGGTGGTGGTGTGGTGAGGTGGTGTTAGTGGTGTGGTGGTTGGTGGTGGTGTGGTGGTGGTGTGGTGGTGGTGTGGTGTGGTGGTGGTGGTGGTGGTCGTCGTTGTCGTTGTTCATACTAGGAATAAAATTAGTATTTAATTCCCTTAATTATCTTTTGTCATAATCTTCATCGTTCATCCTGAGAAGAAAATATGTCTATTCTCTTCTCCTTGTTCATACTGGATAAAGCATATTAACTTTTTCTTGTTTCCCATTTTTCTCTTTTTTTTTTTATTTCAGTGTGTATTTTTTTTGGTTTATTTGCTTTATGTCTTGTTTATTTTTCCCTTTCTCTTATTCCCTTTGTTTTGTAGTGTATGTCGTTTTCTTTTCTTTTCGTTTTTTTTCTAATCTCGTTTAATCATATTATAATTTCTCTATCATTCATCCTTTTAAACTTTATTCCAATTTCTTATTCGTTTTTTTCATTCCATCGATAATTTTTTTTCTTTCTTATTACACATTCATTATACATCATTCTTTTTTTTTTTTACATTTTTCTTCTTTTTTTTTATAATTTTTTTCTTAATTTGTTCTGGTTTGGGCAAAAATTACATCACATTTTTATTCAGTCATTACAAAAGTTCAGAAGAATCGTCTCGTGTTGTGTGTGTGTATGTGTGTGTGTGTGTGTGTGTGTGTGTATGTGTGTGTGTGTGTGTGTATGTGTGTGTGTGTACAGTTCAGGGAAACAGTGCAGTACATTATTAACACACATTGCGAGGTTCGTTAGGGTCATTCTGGGAGTTTTAATACGATGTAAACAAACACACAGTTGCCACATCTCACAAGACGTGTCAAATACTGTACCAGGTTTAAGTGGAGTCGACTGTACATAGTGTTTTACTGTACAAAATTACGATGTACAGGTTGTGGAGATTGACAATTTATGAAAAGTACTGAAATAATAACATTACTTATTAACACATATTGAAATTAATTAGATAAATCATTACCTCTATAATTACCTGAAGACTTAGTGCCCCATACCTTGCTGGCTAGTCCTTACTGATGGCTGAGACAAGAATTTCCCAGGAAAAAAAATTACGAAAGACATTTATCCACAACAGAACTACTGAATACAAACTCATTTCTAGAAGTAATTAGTATCTTGGTAATGAATTCTTAATGAAATGAATGTTAAGCAATACGACAAACTTTTAAATAACTGTGTAATAAATTATACCTGCTAATTCATCACCCTTCACCAGGTAGTATAGAGTCAGGTGAGATGAGTGGTTGAGGATTCTGTGAACTGAATCTCAAGCGTAAGACGATTCCCATAAGGTAAAATTAATGAGGTATAGGTAAGAATTGAGAGAGAGAGAGAGAGAGAGAGAGAGAGAGAGAGGTGCCTGTGGTGAAGCAAGTCTCAAAGGCTTCCTGTTATCTTTCCTTTCATAGATTTAGTCTGAGGCAAGAGAACAAGACCTGTTGATTATGACCATACTTAGATGAGGTCATGTAGTATATAAGGCCTGCCCTAAACTCTCTCTATTAGGCCTTCACTGAGTCTACACCACCTTAGGTCAGGTTAGATTAGGTTAGGTTAGGTGAGATTAGGTTAGGTTAGGTTAGGTTAGGTTAGGTTAGGTTAGGTGAGATTAGGTTAGGTTAAATCAGGTTAAAATAGGTTAAACGTGGTCATAAATAATCATGTTAGTTTGTCTTGAGTTTTTCATCCAGTTGTGTCAATACCGAAGTTAATAAGCTTTGAATTAACAGCTTTTTTATATATGAAAATTCATTAGTAGAGTTAGATTAGCAGTGATATCAAAAACTCATTAAGAGAGCCAAACAGTGAGCCATGGTAAGGTGATCACATTAAAGAGAGATGTCCAGGTGAGAGAGAGAGAGAGAGAGGTGATGGAGAGCATCTTACTACGCTACACTCTGTTAATATTTTACCATAACTGTTGTATCGCAAAAGTCGTACATTGTTACGTTTACTCGAATTACGGATGACGTACGAAGTAAATTAATCCAAAAGTACATGAGAATTTGACGTAGTACAAGACGGATAGTGACGGACAGTGACGGACAGTGACGGACAGTGACGGATAGTGACGGTGACGGAAGGGGACGTGACGGACAGGACGGATGTGACGGACATGACGGATAGTGACGGACAGTGACGGACGGTGACGGACAGTGACGGACAGTGACGGATAGTGACGTACACGATAATGAGATTTCACTGTTGTAGCGACGGAAGATAAACAAAAACAGCTAGAGGGGCTAATCATCAGGTGAGAATCAGTAATGAAGAACTAGGAAAGTACTCACAGTGTCTCACCTAACCTAACCCAACCTAACCTAACCTAACCTAACCTAACTCCTAACCCCTACCAATTAACTGGAGACGCATCATAAAACAAGGTCATTACACTCTCTGGGAAGCTGACAATGAGACCCATGCATCATAACTTGTTCAATAGGTCAACACTTCACCTCACTCTATATTATGAATAATGACTTACTGGAGTGGAGTGTGTGTGTGAGTGTGTGTGTGAGTGTGTGTGTGAGTGTGTGTGTGAGTGTGTGTGTGAGTGTGTGACAGAGTGTGTTGTGAGAAGCAGATATCTTATGGTTAGGTTAGGTGAACGAAAACACCTCTATCCACCAATTACAAGACTCATGTAAACTCAGGAAAAAGTAGAAAATGACCAATCACAGAACCTGCAATCACAGTATAACCTACCGAGAGAGAGTACACTTTTGACCAATCACGTTAAACATACCAAACTCTCTGGGAAAAGGAATAACATACTAACCAATCACGATGAGTTAATTAAACAGGAATGCCAAAATGTCAACCAATCAGGAGGAGAGTAACAACTCATCGTACTTTCGAAAACATATGGAAACTTTACGAAATAACCAGAAATTATGATAGGTTAGGTTAAGTTAGGTTAGGTTAGGTTAGGTTAGGTTAGGTTAGGTTAGGTTATATTCATATAAATCAATATACACGAACACATGCACACATACAGACACAAACAGAATTCACCATTAACAGTACCTGATAACATGCCTTTGAGCTGGTAACCTATTCCTCCTCTCCCCCTCTCCCATCACCCCTTTCCTCTCCCATCACCCCTTTCCTCTCCCATCACCCCTCCCCTCTCCCTTCACCCCTCTCCTTCCCTTCTTCCTACATCTCTACCACTCTCCTTTCACCTTTCATCCCTCTCCTATCACCACTAACCCTTTCCCCTCTCCCTTACCCATCTCCCTTCCCCCATCTCCCTCCCTCTCCCCATCTCCCTCTCCCTCTCCTTCACCCCATCCTTTCACTTATAATAAAAGTCACCAACAAGGCTGTATACTAACTCAAAATCAGGAAAAAAAAAAAAAAATCCGTGACTGTAACTTGGTATTGTAAGTGACAAAATATATCGGGGGTGGGTGGGAGAAAAAATGAGTGGGGAGAGAAATGAGGAGGAGGTGAGGAGAGGAAAGAGATATATCAGACATAACAGCCGAACTAGAAAATGAGACAAACTAATTTACATCTGCATTGAACAAAACCCATTAGAACAGGGCCCATTAGAACAAGAGCCAACACCCAAACAACCAAAACAAACCCAAAACACAACACCAAACCCAAAACAACCAAACAAAACAAAACCAAACAAACAACCAAAACACCAAAACAACCAAAACACCAAACAAACCCAACAACCCAAAACAACCAAACACCAAACCCCAAAACAAACCCAAAACACCCAAAACACAAACACCCACACCAAACAACCAAAACAACAACAACCCAAACAACCCAAAACAACATAGACAAGCCCATTAGAACAAAGTCCATTAGAACAGGCATTAGAACTATTACCCATTACCCATTTGACCACTAGTATTTACCCCCACCTACCCTTCCTATTCCCATTCCTATTCATTGACCACTAATAATTTATACTAACTAATGACATTATCAAATCGTTAATTATGTTCAATCAAGTGCGTTAAACGTATCACTATGCTGTTATAATTGGGTCACATCCTCACCTAATGGCCTTCACGTACATACATACATACATACATACATACATACATACATACATACATACATACACCTCTATGTTGATTTATTGCTAATGTTTTTCGGTGGGTAATTATGTTTGTCTGTATGTATGTATGTATGTATGTATGTGTGTGTGTGTGTGTGTGTGTGTGTGTGTGTGTGTGTGTGTGTGTGGTTCTTTCACTGCTATTATTTCTTTACTATTCTCTTTCACATTCTACCATTCCCATCCATATTCCCACCATTCCAACTACCATCTTTTTAACTCACAGACTCCTCCATTCCAACTCGTAGCATTCCAACTTTTCCAAACCATCATTCCTATCATTCTAGGTCATTGTTCCTACCCCTCTATGTCACCATTCCTACCATTCAAGGTCATTATTCCTAACATTCCTACCATTCCAGGTCAATATCCCTAACATTCCTCACATTCCAGGTCAATATCCCTAACAATCCTACCATTCCAGGTCATTATTCCTATTTTATTTCATTCCTACCATTCCAGGCCATTATTCCTACCATTCCTACCGTTCAAAGCTTTGTTTACATCTTGAGGGACATTCTCCATATACCTGTTTTACTTGATACATCTCATCATGGTAAACAATGGAGGAACTGGTGACTGTTTGCACTTGTCACCTGCCTTCATATTTTTCAAGTTCTTTCCTGATTACAGTTTAGATTCTGATTGACAGTCCCAGAGAATATTCAACTGTGTGTTTGTGAGAGAGGATCCACTGCAGCTTGATCCTGATACCCCCTGATACCCTGATGCCCATGATACCTGAAACACACGGTGACAATCTGATTTAGATTATCAAGAGCAAGTAGTGAAGATAAGGTCAGTGATGATGAGACTGTCTGGCAGTACTAACAAGTTTCAGGGCTGTGAGTCTAGTAAATAGTTCAGTTTGTAGAGTGGCTGACCTGTTATCGATCCAAACTTCTTTTTCTATTACATTACCGATGGCTGAGTCTAACAGCATTACTTAGCCTCCCACAGACGGTGTGAGCCATCGAAGTGTAGATGGTCTGTGTGATGTTCGTATCAGTCTACAGGGTGTGTATGTGTTCAAAGCTCTTACCTTTGGCGTTGTGTTGGAGATTAGGATTATGTATAGTCAGTGGTTGAGGGCAGGTTAGCTATTGTATAATTGGGCAAGGTATATAAGGATAGAAACATAGTCAATAGTGTTGTTGTTTTCTTAAGCTTTTGTTGTCCATGTTGCAGTCGACATGCTTTTGTTGAACATCTTGATTTTCTCAGTGGAATAATAAGACTGAAACATAGGCTGTGTGTGCAAGATTGGGATGGCTTCACATGATGAGTTTGGCATCTGGTTAGTGAGATTACTGGAGGGTGGGAGTCAGTGCCTGCAGTGGGGACAGGTGAGGTCACAGGTACTGGGCAGGGGCTCAGGTGATGGGCGGGGGACTCAGGTGGTGGGTGTGGGGACTCAGGTGGTGGGCGGGGGACGCAGGTGGTGGGCGGGGGATGGTGACGAGCGCTAACAATGGTCACACAACACCCCGTCTCTACCCACACACGCCCCAGCTCGTGTTCCCCTCACTTGCACCTCATATAATAGCCACCACAGTTCCTCTCCCCGCCTCTTTCTCCTCCCTTCCTCCACCCTCTCCCTGCCTGATTCTCCTCCTCTCCCTCCTCCCTTTTATCTCCCTTCCTCTTCCTTCATCTTCCCTCCAACCTCCCCTCCCGTACTCCCCTTTTCTCCCCTCCTTTCTCCTCTTCGCCTCCCTAGGAACGACCACGGACTCCCTAAGGAACGACCACTGGACTCCTAGGAACCACTGAACTCCTAGGGCGTCCTGGACTCCTGGAGCAGCCACTGGACTCCTGGGACTATTCAACTCCTGGAACGACACTTGACTCCTAGGAACGACCACCTGGACTCCTAAGACGACACTGGACTCTAGGAACGACCACTGGACTCCGGGGTGATATTCAACTCCTAGGGCGACCGCTTGGCTCCTAGGAACGACCACTGGACAGAGTTATGTACATCCTGAGTGGGGTCGATAGAAGGTTGGGCACATCACACGCTGGCCATCTCCTCTTCTCCTCCTCTCCTTCTCCCTCCTCTCCTCCCCTCCTCATTCTCGCTCCTCCTCCACCCCTAATCTCCTCTTCTTTCCTTTCTTCACCATTTTCCTTTCTTTCTCATCTCCCCCGCTCTTCATCTTTTCTCTCCTTCTCTCCCCTCTTTTCCAATCCTCTCACACCACACAATCTCTTCTTCTTTCCTGCTTTCTTCCTCCCTTCCTTCTTGAACTTTCCTCTTTCCCTCCCCTCCTCCCTTTTCCCCTCCTCATTGCTTCCCTGACTCTCCTCTTCCCTCTTCCTAGAAACATCTTCCCCTTATTCCTCCTCCTTCTCCCCTCCTCCTCCTCCTCCCTCCGTCCCTCGTATCCTCCTTCATCCTCCTTCCCCACACCCACCTCTTTATCACCCTCCATCCCCTCACCCTACCTCCCCAAAGCATCATCACTCCTATTTCACCCCCTCCTTTCACCTCACCCCCCCAAAGCGTGACAGAGGTCAAGTAACAATGAACCAGTGAAATTTTAACCCTCAGGACCCAGTTAGCTTTGTCCCAGGCCACAATGGTTTTCCTCACCAATCTCCCCTCCCAGCCTCCTCAGCCCCCTCACTAGCCTGCTCCCATTCCTCAACAACTCCTCCCTCATCCCCTTCCTTACTCCTTTTCTTCAATACCAAATTAACAAAAAAGTACAAGCAGATGTTTGTAAATATAATCAACAACAATGGTAAGTTCGATTATAATATCTATCACCTTTAAAAATAATAAACATATTCTTGCTCTCTTAAAAAAAAAGTGTTAAAGAATCTCATCTAAATTATCATAGGAAATTCTTTACAAAATATGACGAAACTTAAAGATTATATATCTGTTGAGTATATTATTAACACATAACTAAGACTGATGGAAGGCTTACTTGAGTATGAAACAAACACAAATAACAAAAACATTACTTTTTTCCCTTTAGATTATGTCATTGAAACACAACATTATATATATTTTTTTGTCATTTAAAAATAAAAAAAATAAAGAACAAATACAAACCATTAGAAATAAGATTTTTTTTAGTTGTTTTATTACTTGTGTTAAACAGAGAGAGACCCAGGACTTGACCAACGGAACACCAGTCAACAGGAGGCCAACATGTAACAGCAGAAAGATGGGCAACAGGAGACAGATAGTTGTGGTGGCTGCTAACAGTAAATGGACGGCAGAGATGGCAAAAGGCTGTAACAGAAGTATAACCAACAGTGAGAGATTAATGGTATAAAAACAATAACAGCATCAACAGAGAATGTGGAGTGTGACAGAACAGGAACGTGTTAAGTTTTATCCACTTGGAGCGGTAGACGGGGTGACATTTCAGCCTGACCTGATGCTATACATTACAGTCCAATACAGTTGGAGACATTACACTGGCCTAATATTATATATAATACAGTGCAATGCACGATAAAATACAGCACTATACAACACTATAAATTACAATACATAACTATACTGCAAATACAATACATTTCAATACAATTCAATACCACATTGCAGTACAGTTCCGTAAAATACATAAAATTAGATTTTTTTTCTGGATTTTTTCACACATGCGCAAATTGTCAAAATAAATTGGTAAAAAAAATTCGAGATTATTTATTTTTCTAGCGAGTCAAAAAAAATAGTTAAATAATAATAAAATTCAAGAAATTAAATTAAATAATTTGTCTAGCTAAAATTACGTTCTCATCTTTTCATTTGTTATAAAAAAAAAATTATTTCCTAAGTTTGACCTAACACTCAATTTAAGACATTTATATTTTCTTATTTATTATTTTAATCAGTGGGGATTATACACATCTAAATTAACGTTCTCTTGAAATTAATATGAAGTTATATACCTGAATTAAGCGTAGTAACACCTTAATTATTTCCCTCTAAGTTCTTCCCGCCTCTTTAGGGGATGGGTGGGGGGGTGGGGCAGGGCTTCTGGACAACGGGTGGGCAATGTGATGAACCGCCGTTGACGTGTTGAAGACGGACAGGCGGCAGTGGGCGGCAGTGGGCGGCGGTGGGCAGCAGTGGGCGGCGGTGGTGTGTGTATTGTGCGACGGGTGGGCAGGCAGTGAGAGAGAGAGAGGTCCGTCACTAGTGATTATTAGGGTGTGTGTGTGTGTGTGGCCCAATGTGTGTGTGTGTGTGTGTGTGTGTGTGGATGGCTGACAGTGTGGGGTTAACAGATTTGTCAAAAGTTTGTGTAGATGGTACCTATCTGTTCCAAGAAGGGGTCGGTGGTTCGATCTGGGCGCTCTAGTTCACCCAGCTGTAAAAAATGGGTACTAAACACAGCAGGAAGTGAGGCCGGTCGAGTGTAGTACCAGCCATGCTGCTTCGCCCAACATACCAGAAGGTTTAATTATACACAGTGTAACAATATCCACACCCCCCTAATAGTAGAGAGATTCTTAGGACCCACTTTAATTTAAACAAACACACACACACACACACACTCCACACACACACACACACACAAAGTCATCTGTAAACATTTTGGTGGCTTTCATCAACCTCCCTGTCCCAATTTATATTCAGTTGTCCCTCCTTCCCCTCACCATCCCGTCACTTCCCCTCATCTTGCCCCTCCCCTCATTCCTCCGCCTTACCCTCTAATCATCCTCAAGCCCTCCTCCAAATCTCTCCTCTCACAAACCCTCACCGTCCAGCATCACCCCTCACCCCAGCATCACCCACCCCCCACCCCCACCCCCCATCACCCCACACCCCAGCATCACCCCTCACCCCCAGCATCACCCCTCACCCCAGCATCACCTCACCCACCCCCCCACACCCCCCCACCCCTCACCCCAGCATCCACCCTCACCCCCAGCATCCCCTCACACCCCAGCATCCTTACCACCCCCAGCATCACCCTCACCCCAGCACCTCCCCCCCCCCACCCCACACCCAACCCCTCTCCATCACCCCTAACCCCAGCATCACCCTTCACCCCTCAGCATCACCCCTCCCCCCACCCCCATCCCCTGAAGAACCTGGCCACAGAAGCCCAGTCTAGGGTCAGCCACCAACCCGCTGTAACAACACTGCCCGCCCACCACCGCCACCGTCCGCCCACCGCCACACACCCCCTCACACACCCCCTTCAAACTCCCCCTCCCCCCCCCATCCCCGCCGCGTGTGCCTGTGACGTCTGTCCGTCTGTCTCTCCCCAGCTATTTCCACACATTTGTACAAACACCACTTGTGTGTGTGTGTGTGTGTGTTCCCATGTGTGTGTGTGTGTGTGTGTGTGTGTGTGTGTGTGTGTGTGTGTGTGTGTGTATGTGTGTGAGCGTGTGTGTGTGTGTGTGTGTGTGTGTGTGTGTGTGTGTGTGTGAGAGAGTGTGTGTGTGTGAGAGTGTGTGTGTGTGTGTGTGTGTGTTGTGTGTGTGTGTGTGTGTGTGTGTGTGTGAGAGTGTGTGTGTGTGAGAGCGTGTGTGTGTGTGTGTGTGTGTGTTGTGTGTGAGTATGTGTGTGTGTGTGTGAGAGCTGTGTGGTGTGTGTGTGTGTGTCCAAATGCGTTTTTTACTCCTCCTTTTCTCCTCCATCCCACTGTCCCCACATTATCCTCCCTCTCTCCCCCCCCCCCTTCCCCCTCTCCATCCCTCTTCACGCCCAGACGCCGCCTTTCACACACAGTATTATACTCGCCTCTTTAACTCTCCCAGTACCACCCCAGCGTACCCCCTACATCTCCCCTTCCCTTCCTTATCTCCCCATTGCCATTCCAGAGTACCTTTATTTCCCAGTCCCACCCCAGCTAAACTTTATCCCCCAGTACAATCCCAGAGTACTTTTATCTCCCCACTGCCATTCCAGAGACTTTTATCTCCCCAGTCCTACCCCTGCGTAAACTTTATCTCCCCAGTACAATCCCAGAGTATCTTATCTCCCCACTGCCATTCCAGAGTACTATTTTATCTCCCCAGTCCCACCCCCTGCGTAAACTTTATCTCCCAGCACAATCCCAGAGTACTCCTTATCTCCCCAGTACCACCCAAGAGTACTTTTCATCTCCTCCCTCTCCTCTTTTTAACACCCCACACCTTACCATTCCAAGCCATCCCACGCCTTACTGCCCGACAGCCCACGCCAACCCACGCCTTACCACCCCACAACACCCCACGCCACGACCATGACCACCACCTCCCCAACACACATACCATCCTCCTCCCTGCATCCAAGGAGAATATATAAAAAAAAAAAATCTATTCCATCTCTACTCTCTCTCTCTCTCACTGCGCTTTTAACAACGAAGGTCTATAAGCGTACCAATTAATAATACACAATCCAACAACATTAAATTTATGAGAGATAGAACTGTCTGTACTCTCTTTCTTTTCTTCCCCTTCCCCTTTTTCACTTCCACATCCCCACTCTCCTCCCTCGTCCCTCCTCTCCCTCCCATCCCACTCTTTCTCCCTCTCTCCTCCCCCTCCCTCTCTCCCTCCTATCCCACTCTTTCTCCCTCTTTCCCTCCTCCCTCCTATCCCACTCTTTCTCCCTCCTCCCTCCCTCTCCTCCTATCCCACCTCTTTCTTTCTCCCTCTCCTCCCTCCCTGTCCCTCCCATCCCACTTCTTTCTCCCTCTCCTCCCTCCCTCCCTCCTATCCCACTTTTTCTCCTCTCTCCTCCCTCCCTCTCCCTCCTATCCCCTCCTTTCTCCCTCTCCTCCCTCCCTCTCCCTCCTATCCCACTCTTTCTCCCTCTCCTCCCTCCCTGTCCCTCCCATCCCCTCTTTCTCCTCTCTCCTCCCCTCCCTCTCCCTCCTATCCCACTCTTTCTCCCTCTCCTCCCCCCTCCCTGTCCCTCCTATCCCACTCTTTCTCTCCCTCCTCCCTCCCTGTCCCTCCATCCCACTCTTTCTCCTCTCCTCCCTCCTCTCCTCCTATCCCTCTTTCTCCTCTCCCCCTCCCCTGTCCCTCCTATCCCACTCTTTCTCCCTCCTCCCCCTCCCTCTCCCTCCTATCCCACTCTTTCTCCTCTTCCTCCTTCTCTCCCTCTCCTCCACCATACAGATTCTTCAGGCTTTTGTCCAAGAATTTTTTTTGTTTACGTGTTGTGATATTCACCTTATTTTCTCATCTATTTTTCTTATTTTTGTTTTACTTTTTGCGGTTTTTTTAAGTATTTTCTTCTTTCTATTATGATATTATTCCATTTGTTTGTTTGTTTGTTTGTTTATTTGTTTGATTCTTTTTGTTTTCGTTTGATGTTTGTCGTTGCTGCTTGTTTATACTTTTATTTGTTTTTAGGTGTTTGAGTGTAATTTTTTGTTCGTTTGTGTGTTTGATTGTTGTTGTCCTTGTGTGTTTGATTTTGTTGTTGTGTAGTTGTTGCTGCTGTTTGTGTGTTTGTTTGTTGTTGTTGTTGTTGTATGTTTAACTTGTTGTTGTTGTTGTCATTGTTGTCTTAAATATTTTTTTTATTTTTTTTTATTCATTTTCTTTGTTTTCTTGTTCTTTATTTGACCCATTTTTGTGTATCTATACAAATAAAAATATGTATAATTATATAAATTAATATATATTCACGTTTATATAGGCAAGGGAAACTAATCTTTCACTCTGGCTGGGAATTGAACCTGTGACCATTCGCTTGTAAGTCCAACGCCCTACCATCTGCCCTATATAGCACCAGAACCCAATCTTCTCTTTGGCTTTGACCTACTATCTAATCATCTCTAATCACCTAATCTAATTCATCATTAAGTTATTTTTTCTTGGTTTATTTCAATTCCTAATCATCCATTTCTATTTTAATTTTGTTTTATATCATTCGTACTAATCGTCTGTCTTCTAGTTATCCTTATTTCTAATCTTCCTAATCATTTTTTTCTTCTTCTTAATTGCTTTAACTAATCTCTTCCGCAATTAATTAATGTTACGTCTAATCACCTCTACTAAACCACCTCCTCCCCCATAATTATTCTCTAATACTTCCTCTCCTCCTCCTCAATCCTCTCATTTCTCTCCTTTCCTACTTATTCTTTCCCTTCTGTCCCTATTCCTGTCTTCCTTACTTCCCTCCAATCCCTTTCCCTTCATCTCCTCCCATTCCTTATATTCCCTCCAATCTCTCCCTCCCTTACCTCCATCCCTCACATCTCCTTATACACCCTACAGTCCCCTTCCTTCCCCATTTCCCCTCACTTATCCCTTTTCCACCCCTCAAACCCCAAAACACCCTCCCACCCACTCCTCACACCCTCCCCTCACCTCCCACTTTCCCTCACTCCTCCCACTTTCCCTCACCTCCCACTCTCCCTCACCCCTTTCCCCTCACTGCTCTCTAATCACTGACATAATCACGATCAATCTTGGCTGATCCATTTTCCCCTCTATACAACGACCCGATACACATCCCGCTGTTGATGGATGGATGGTGGTTGATGGTGATGAATGGATGACTGCCTAAGTGAATAGCTTGGATGGATGGCTTTAGCTATGAATGGATGAATGGATGACTGTGTGCCTAAGTGAATAGCTTGGATGGATGGCTTTTTGGTTAAGTGAATGGATGAATGGATGACTGGATGTGTGTATGCCTAAGTGAATAGCTTGGATGGATGGCTTTTTGGCTAAGTGAATGGATGAATGGATGACTGGGTGGATGTAAGGATGGCTGTATGCCTATACTGCATGGCTGGCTCTTTGGATAAGCGCATGGATGAACGCATGGATGGATGGATGGATAGATGGATGGTTGGAAGGCTGAATGAACAGATGTCTGGATGAATACATGGATGAACAGATTGATAGATAGTTGGCTAGATGGATGGATGGATGGCTAATGAATAGATGGTATGGCTAGATGGATGGCTGGATGGCTAGATGGATGGCTGGATGAATGGACGGACAGAAGGGTCAGACACCGTGATGACAGCGGGAGAGGCAGGAAGCGTGTAATAGGATTATTGAACAAATTAATAAAGTCAATACTGAAGAATATATTAAAAAAACTCAACAATGGTGACAATATGGTTAAATAATATAAAATTTTTTTTATTGACAAATTAACACACCTAAAAAAATCGAAAAATAATTATGACAAATGTAATTCATCTTAATTATGTTTTATAGATTACATTTGATCAAGAGAACAAGAAACACAATTACCTTTTTATTTCTATTTTAATATAATTTCAAATATGTTTTTACAGTTCTCATTACCTTAAGGATACAACAAATATAATCACGTTATTAGTAATTAAATAATTTTTACGTTCCAGTGATAGCTACACGCGAGGCCGACAGCTGGTGTTTACTGTAATGTAATACCTGTAGTAATAATGACTGTAATATTAATAATTATGATAATACTAATTATCATGCAGAAACTATTACAACTACTACTGTTAATAATAATAATAATAATAATAATAATAATAACAATAATAATAATAATAATAATAATAATATCAACAACAACAACAACAACAACAACAACAACAACAACATCCTCTTCACAGCATAATATAAAAAAAAAACTTTTAATGATTTAATTAATCTTCAAAATTAAACCTAAACGAAAAAAAACAAATACAAAAACACCATTAAACGCACACACACACACACACACACACACACACACACACATTAAAAAAAAACACGATCAAAACTAACGACAAAAAGATATGATTTTCACACATACATGGAAAAAAAATCAAATATAAAGTATATACATATTTATATACATATAATATTTAGCCCCGGAGAGCCCAAAATTTCATGTGCATTCGTGCCGTGTAAATGTAATTCCAAAGGTCATAAAGGGTTATTTACCGTGTGATTTTATCCATTTCAGTATAATGTAACTCAGAACAGTGCTGAAGAAAACACGGCTGCATTTGGCCCTCGTCTCGTGCTGGAGTTGATGGTGATGATGGTGAGGGTGATGGTGATGATGGTGGTTGGTGGTGGTTGGTAATGATGGTGATGAGGACAGTGATGATAGTGATGATGGTGAGGGTGATGGTGATGATGGTGGTTGGTGGTGGTTGGTAATGATGGTGATGAGGATAGTGATGGTGGTGATGATGGTGAGGAGGGTGATGATGGTGAAGGTGATGATGAAAATGGTAGTAATGGCAGGCTGTTACTGAGTACTACTGGTATTCTTGTGGTTATGTATGTATGTGTGTCTGTGTATGTATGTGTGTCTGTGTATGTATGTGTGTATGTATGTGTGTGTGTGTGTGTGTGTGTGTGTGTGTGTGTGTGCGCTTTTATCTTCACCAGTTTATCTGCCTTGTACCTCTACCTCTTACCTCTACCTCTACCTCAGTCTCTACCTCTACCTCTACATCTACCTCAGTCTCTACCTCTACCTCTACATCTACCTCAGTCTCTACCTCTACCTCTACCTCTTACCTTTACCTCTACCTCAGTCTCTACCTCTACCTCTACCTCTTACCTCTACCTCTACCTCAGTCTCTACCTCTACCTCTACCCCTACATCTACCTCTACCTCTACCTCAGTCTCTACCTCAGTCTCTACCTCTATATCTACCTCTTACCTCTACCTCTACCTCTACCCTTACCTATAACCATCACTATAAAAAGAAAGTATTTTATTAGCTTTAAGTAAAGAAAGTATTACATGAAAGTAAAGAAAGTATTTCATCTGTTTTAAGTGAAGGTTTTAATAATCAGGTTCCATTATCATATAAAATGACACTTGTATATAATGCCTTTACGTGGAACAATCTCTCTCTCTCTCTCTCTCTCTCTCTCTCTCATTGTGGTAGAAAAGAAATATTGTCTACTTGGCTAAAAAATAGAGGAATAAAGGAATATAAATTATTAGGAGGTGTGTGGTGATGGTCGCAGCTTACATGCGTACACCTGATACAACTTATTCCCGTGATAAACAGAACATATGTATCAACGTACATATGTGTGTGTGTGTGTGTGTGTGTGTGTGTGTGTGTGTGATAGATATAAATAACAATATTATAAAATTGTTTTGGTCATGAAGCTTGGGAAAAGGAGGAGGGGAAGGGGAAGGGAAGGGAATATGAGGTTGTGTGTGACATCATGATCCTCCTTTCTTTTTCTTCCCTCCTTCTCAATTCTTCCTTTCTCCCACCTCTCCCCATTCTCTCCCCTTCCTCTTTCCCCTCATGTTCTCCTTTCCTCTTCCACTCCTCCCTCCATCCTTCACTTTCAAATCCTGCCTTCACCTCCTCCCTTCCCCCCCTTCTGCCCCCCTCCTCACATCTTCTATTCTCCTCTTTCACCTCCACCTCCCCCATCTCTCCCACCTCCTCGCCACATCATCATCCACCCCCTGTTCCACATCCACCTTCCCCTCCCCCTCTACACAATATTAAGAAGGCTGGGATAATCCCGGGTTGTGTATTAGCGGCAGCACACCCGTTACCACGAATTATTTGGTGACACTCGTCCATTACAGCCGGAGTAAAACATAATAATAAAGACATGAACGATAACTTGTGAAACTGGCCAACAACCTCCCCCACCCCTCCTCCTCCTCTGCGTCTACCCATCGCGTGAGTGAAATTCTCATCTTATCCATAAGGATTAAAGTCTTTCTAATCATCGATCATCACAAATATCTACGTAAACTTGAGTATTAATTGTTAATTCACTTAATTTATGACTCAAATCGATGTTAAAATGTGTATAGAATAGATTAAAAAATATATAGAAACAGAACGCAATCGTAAAAGTCAACCGTGAAACCTAATGAAAAAAGTTAGACTAAACTCCCTTTTTCCAAGACCATCCCGGTGTTCCAGTGTCATCCAGGAAACACCGCTCTAGCATGACGTCATGGCCACACCGTCCAATCGCAAGGGGTGCTCGAGACTCTTGTAGGGTTCTCATTGGCTAGGGGAGGAGCGCTCGTCATTGGCCCACTAAGTAGCCATATGGTACCCGGAATATGAAGGGGCCAGGCAAGGGGTGACCCAGACTGTCTGACTTTATTGAAAACATCAACATACCGTAATATTGTGGCGGTGCTGAGAGGCAGGGTCAGCTGCTGCTGTGAGGCACGGTCAGCTGCTGCTGTGAGTGCTGTGAGGCACGGTCAGCTGCTGCTGTGAGGCACGGTCAGCTGCTGTCTGTGATGGTTGTGAGGCACGGTCAGCTGCTGCTGTGAGGCACAGTCAGCTGCTGCTGTGAGGGCTGTGAGGCACAGTCAGCTGCTGCTGTGAGGCTGTGAGGCAGTCAGCTGCTGCTGTGAGTGCTGTGAGGCACGGTCACCTGCTGCTGTGACTGCAGAGACACGGTCAGCTGCCTGAGGCGTGAGGCACGGTCAGCTGCTGCTGTGAGCACGTCAGCTGCTGCTGGCGCACGGTCGCTGCTGTCTGTGATGGTTGTGAGCACCCCCCCCACCTGCGAGTGCACTCACCTGCTGCTGTGACTGCTGAGAACACGGTCAGCTGCTGCTGTGAGGGCTGAGCACGTCGCTGCTGCTGTGACGAGACTCGGTCATGCTGCTGTGACTGCTGAGAGCACGGTCAGCTGCTGCTGAGGCTGTGAGGCACGGTCAGCTGCTGCTGTGAGGGCTGTGAGCAGTCAGCTGCTGATGAGGCTGTGAGGCAAGGTCCTGCTGCTGTGAAGCAGTCAGCTGCTGCTGTGACTGCTGAGAGGCACGGTCAGCTGCTGCTGTGAGCTGAGAGGCACGGTCAGCTGCTGCTGTGACTGCTGAGAGACACGGTCAGCTGCTGCTGTGACTGCTGAGCACGGTCAGCTGCTGCTGTGAGGCTGAGACACGGTCAGCTGCTGCTGTGAGGGCTGAGAGACACGGTCAGCTGCTGCTGTGAGGCTGAGAGACACGGTCAGCTGCTGCTGTGAGGCTGAGAGACACGGTCGCTGCTGCATGAGGGCTGGACGGCTGAGAGACACGGTGCTGCTGCTGTGACTGAAGACACGGTCGCTGCTGCTGTGACTGCTGAGAACACAGTCGCTGCTGCTGTGACTGCTGAAGACCACCCACACAGTCGCTGCTGCTGTGAGGGCTGAGAGACACGGTCAGCTGCTGCTGTGAGGGCTAAAGGACACGGTCAGCTGCTGCTGTGACTGCTGAGAGACAGGTCGCTGCTGCTGTGAGGGCTGAGAGACACGGTCAGCTGCTGCTGTGAGGGCTGAGAGACACGGCCAGCTGCTGCTGTGAGGGCTGAGAGACACGGTCAGCTGCTGCTGTGAGGGCTGAGACACAGCCAGAGACACGGTCAGCTGCTGCTGAGGCTGAGAGACACGGTCAGCTGCTGCTGTGAGGGCTGAGAGACAGGGTCAATAAACAACAACAAACATAACAACAACAACAAACAACAAAATGAAGCAAAGAAGCAACTAACTAAAACAAATAGATTTAACAAACACAAAAAACAACAAACATCAAAACAACAACACGGCAACATCATCATCATCATCATAAACAACAAACAAACAAGAAAAAACTCAAATAAAACAAACACACTCAAGCCGTTTGTTTACCAGGTAGAACAATCAATGTCACGAGACACACCAAGCAACTTTTGTCATTAATGTCCTATTGTTTATGTGGCCAGGTGTGTCAGGCTGAGCGAAAAATAACCGGGACATGACCTAAACTTTAAGACATTTATGGTGGATTATTTCATCAGTGTCTAAATGTTACGTTTGTGTTTATTTTGTCTTCATATTGATCTTACCTTGTGCTTTTTGTGTTCAGGTGTGTGTGTGTGTGTGTGTACCAAGCGTGGATACTTACATACGTACACATTAGCACATACACACGCACAATAAATACAAAATATATATACTTTTTGCTAAATAAGATATAATAATAATCCTCTTTCATTACTACCACTACTACCACTATTACTACCACCACTACTACCACTACCATTACCACCACTACCACTATCACTCATATCACCAATACTAATACTACTACCACTATCCCCCACTACCACACAATAATCCTCTATCACCACTACTACCATTACTACCACTACTACCACTACTACCAGTACTACCACTATCACTATCAATCTTATTCAGTCATCAGTACCTCAAGATCTTAACAGGCCAACTATTAAAGATAATTACTTGGTAAACTAAATTACCTTTATTTGTTGTTACTTTACCTAATAGTAGTGGGTAGTAGTAGTAGTAGTAACAGTTACGTGCATAGGTAAGGTACGGAGAATGAGATTTTTAAGTAAATTCTCAAATAATCGTAAATTAGTGGTGGATGGCAGAGTGTTTTGGTTATCAGTCGATTTAGCGATATTTTGACGCCATTGTGGGAGTTTGTTTACGTTCTTGAAGCTTCATTAAGGAGAAAAATCAACTTACGTTATATTGTTGTTGTTTTGTTTTTTGAAGGGGGGGAGATACCTGGACAGGATCCCAATCACGCGTACCTGGTAGAATAAACAGAAGGGTTAGGTGATTAATGCTATTGAGTATGATGTTTTAATACTCTCTCTCTCTTTCTCTCTCTCTCTCTCTTCTCTCTCTCTTTCACTCCTTCCCCTTCTCTCTCTCTCTCCCCTTCAACCCTTCCCTTCTCTCTCTCCCCTTCAACCCTGCCTCTCTCTAGACCCTTCAACCTCTTTCCCTTTCTCTCTCCTTTCAACCCTTCCTTATCTCTTTCCTTCAACCCTCCTCTCTACCCCTTCAACCCCTTCCCCTTCTCTCTCTCTCTCCTTTAACCCCCACCTCTCTCCGGGTCACCCAGCAGCTGCCGTGTACTATGAGCCAGACTAATGCCTCACAGGGCAGTCTCGTCAAGTGGACTCGAAATATTGGCAAACCAATTCTCTTGTGATGCCCAGATACTTGTAGATACTTGTGGTGCTGGTTGATATGGGTACTTGTAGATACTGTGTGCTGTTGATATGGGTACTTGTAGATACTTGTGGTGCTGGTTGATACGGTACTTGTAGATACTTGTGGTGCTGGTTGATATGGAATTTGTAGATACTTGTGGTGCTGGTTGATACGGGTACTTGTAGATACTTGTGGTGCTGGTTGATATGGGTACTTGTAGATACCTTGTGGTGCTGGTTGATACGGGTACTTGTAGATACTTGTGGTGCTGGTTGATACGGGTACTTGTAGATACTTGTGGTGCTGGTTGATACGGGTACTTGTAGATGGTGTTGGTTGATACGGGTACTTGTAGATACTTGTGGTGCTGGTTGATATGGGTACTTGTAGATACTTGTGGTGCTGGTTGATACGGGTACTTGTAGATACTTGTGGTGCTGGTTGATACGGGTACTTGTAGATACTTGTGGTGCTGGTTGATACGGGTACTTGTAGATACTTGTGGTGCTGGTTGATACGGGTACTTGTAGATACTTGTAGTTACTTGTAGATACTTCTGATACTGGTTGATACTTCCTTCTGGATTTAAATTAATATTCATGCACTCTTAACAGACACAAATATGGTAACTTGTACATGTCAACTACTTTTCAGTCATGTGTATGTATTGAAGTGTGTGTGTGTGTGTGTGTGTGCGTGTGTGTGAGTACCTGTATGTATGTATGTATGTATGTATGTATTGAGTTTTACAGCCAATACACATGAAGAGAAACAGATCCACTCTCTCTCAGTCTATGTTTACAGTGACTTACCCTCCACGTGTGCGTCTCTCTCACTCTTGATTCCTTAAGCTAATGTTTGTTTGAGGATATGTCACTTGTTTGGTCTTGTTTATTTCGTGTAAACAAGAAAAAAAAGATAATAATTAAACATTAAATATCAAACGTGTTACTTGTTATTGCTTTTGTATGTGTGTGTGTGTGTGATGTTGTTGTGTGTGTGTGTGTGTGTGTGTGTGTGTGTGTGTGTG